>NC_133654.1:195373311-195583595 GCF_009905375.1 Apium graveolens | reverse complement strand
GCTTCAAATTATAATACGGGATGTGGTTATCATACACCTCAACATGAACGTATCATCCATATTTTGAAGTAAGTGTATATTATATCCAAATATTTTCATGACTTCTTGATAAAAATTAATATTATTTCAATATTAATCGCAGGATGCTATTGAGCTATTGATGGTACTCATATTAAATGTCGAGTAAAAGAAACAGAGCGTACACCCTATTTTGGTAGAAAGGGATACACCACCTCAAAATTCTAGCAATCTGTGATTTTAACTTTGTGCTTTACTTTGTGCTTGGGGGGGCTGGGAAGGGGGAGCACATGATAGTCGTATTTTAATGAGGCTACAACTCAAGGGAATCTGAATTTTTCCACCCAAGTGGGAAACAAATTCTATCTTGTAAATGCGGTTATGCACACAAAAAAGGATACATGGCTCCATAAAGGTTCAAGCATTAGATATCATCTTGCAGATTTTCGTCGGGGTGATGGCAGAACGTGTACCACGAAATCCTAAAGAAAAATATAATCATCTTCATTCTTCTTGCATAATGGTTATTGACGAACATTCGGGTGTGGAAAGCTAGATTTGCTATTTTGCAAATATGCCGATGTATATATAGATACGCAAACTGATATCGTTCTATCCACGATGGCGATTCATACTACGAAAATCAAATTGTAGTGGACAGCGCATTTCGCACGGCCGAAAGAGAAGTTTATTCCTCCGGATTCTACTACAAACTAGAGTCGAGAATCCGAGATAGATGAACTGATGAAACTGACTATGACGGTAGGTGTAATAACCCCATTTTTGAGAAATTTTGAAACCCTTAGAATAGTGTTTTTTGCTGAACGAGAAACTTTTCATGCCACGCTATGTAGGGGTTCTGTTATTGATCTTATGGGATATTATTAGTACTCTATGTGGTATATAAGTGTATGTAAAGATCGTCAGAATCCAATTCCGAACACTTTGATTTTTCCCGGAAATCCACAAGATACGGAGAGAATTGAGTATAAGGTAACAGGATAAAAAGGATTGAAATTAAAGGATTATAGGAGAGGATCATAAAGGAATATAATATATTGAGAAAGGTTAAGGGAACCTAAGTAATAAGATCCCGGGTATGATCCCTCAAACGATAAACGAGAACGAAAGATAAGCGAACCGTAAAACAAATAAGTGACCAAGAGACAAGCTTGTACAAGAAGCCAGGGATTGTGACATCATCAAACCACAAGGTGTGGACAAGTGGGAGCATAATGACATGTGCAAGGTGACACAAGCATGACATAGAAGGGAAGGAAGTGTGGTTGAATTATAACCACACAAAATCAAGGTTAATTAAGTCATTAACCAAAAACAACACAAAAATCAACCAACCAAGCAAATCATTTTCATTTTCATCAAACAAAACACAAAAATATCTTCTTCCCAAGCTAGCTCTCGGCCCATTTCTTAAAATTTGAAGATCCAAGCTCCACCACTACTATTTAGCAAGGTAATTATCTAAGCTTCCCCATGGATAGTTACATACTTCCTATAAGTTTAAGCTTCTAATTCCAAGCCAATCTTTTTCTATAAATCAAGGAAGAAGATGGTGAATAGTAACCTTCAAGAAATAACTTTAGTTTTCTTGAATTTTTATGAAAGAGTAAGGTTATACAAGCAAGGATCAAGGTTCTTTTAGGCATTCAAAGCTCTTGGGTTGTGTTAGGAAGCTTCAAGGAGGTATAAACAACTTTCACCTTTAACTTATAGTTGAACTTTGAGTTTTGATGAGTTTATGGATGGATTAATGTATATAGAAATATCCATGTATGTATAGCAAGATCCATGTATGATAGATGGTTTGGTTGGATTTGTGGTGATTTTGGATATGAATCTTGGTTAATGGTTAATGAACCTTAAGTTATGGTTAGTAGATCATGTTTGTGGTTGAATAAGTTGGAAAACCTTGAGATTATGGACTGACTTTGCCTTGATATAAGTTGTGTTTGAGGTATTGATGATGGTTGGGTGGTTTGTAGTGAATTGGTAAAGAATTGGAGTGGTATAAATATTGGTAATCGCGTAAACATAGTCGTCGTAACGTCCGATTTTCTTTAGACTGTTTTGTGCATAACATTAGGACCCGAGGACCCCCTGCTAGATTGTGACCACTGCCATGTTTAGGTAGCTCATGTTACGAGATTCGTTTTGATATGTAGTTCGTTCGATTCCGATGCACGGTTTAGGAGAAACGACCGTTTCAAGTAACGGCGTTTCGCGAATGAAACTTTTTCCCTCGCCTTACTTTGAAACATAGGTTAAGACCAAAAAGGGTTAATTAATGCATGAAACATTTATGGTAAGTGTTTTAGGCAGTTGGTAAGTCACTCGCAAAGGAATCGCTTTAAAACTCGTAAAGGTTAAATTATTAAAAATGGTGGAGCCGAGGGTACCCGAGTGACTTAAGCGAATCAGTAAGCGCAGAATAAGCGTTAGAGTCTAAGTTAGTTAAAGTATAGATTTACAAGTGACTTTGGTTTAATTCCAACTTACTTGTTGTTTATAGGTTACCAGACTCGTCCCGAGCCATTCGTAACCCCAGTCGCTCAGGCAAGTATTCTATCCGTTATACTGTTGTTGTGATGTATATATGTATATGCATTATCTTGCGATAGATGCATGATGTTTATATTAGAAAATGTTGCGATATATTGTAGCATGTGATATGGTATATATGCATGCCTGTTTCATATTCTTGAAATATATATCTGTTGGTTCAAATGCTTATTCGTTGCATAATACCTATGCTAAAGATAAGCGGTATTTGCGTATACCCTTAGTATAGGGACCCAAAGGTGAAAATATTTTCTAAAACCGGGAGTCGAGGATCCCGAGTAGATTTTGTATATATATGGATATGGATATATATATATATATATTTATTTATATATGGTTATAGTTTTCCAAACTATTAATCGAATAAGGTTTATTCGATAACTTTAAACTTTATTTATTATTGAATATTATTTCGAATATCATTCGAGGGCTTATGACTCTTTTATATTATTTATTGAATATTATTTGAATATTCATTCGAGGACTTATGACTCCTTTTATTTATTTATTGAATATTATTTGAATATTCATTTGAGGATGTATGACTCCTTTATTTTATTTAATGAATATTATTTATAATATTCATTCGAGGTATTATGACTCAGCGTATTTTATTTATTGAATGTTATCTGAATATTCATTTGAGGATCTATGACTCCGATTATTTGCTGAGGTATATTCTTTATTTTATTAAAGAATAAGGTGTAAATAATCAAACTTATTTTCGGTTATTCAAATAAAGATAATACTTTTATATAAGTATATCT
This sequence comes from Apium graveolens, assembly GCF_009905375.1. Classification (NCBI taxonomy): domain Eukaryota; kingdom Viridiplantae; phylum Streptophyta; class Magnoliopsida; order Apiales; family Apiaceae; genus Apium; species Apium graveolens. Next base: position 195,580,230 of record NC_133654.1, on the reverse strand, counting down.
TTGGTTATTTAATATTCGTTTTAAGTATAAGTTTTAAAACTTCTACTTCAATTATTTTTATAAAGATTATTCTTTATGGGAATATTAATTAAAATAATAATATTCAGTCATTTTCTAAAATATTCTGGGGACTGATTTACTTCATTAAATCAGCCTTACTCCAAACACTCTTTAAAGTGTTTTCGAGTCTTCAAATGATTTTTAAAAGTCAGAGCGGATCCCAAAACTCATTTTTATATTTAAGATCTTCCTTTAAGGGGATTTAAATACTCGCTCAAAACCTGGGGAATCCGGCTCTGTGGTGTATTTTATATTCGCAACAAGGTTGCAGATTTGGTAAATGAATTGATTACTTGCCCAACGTTCGGGAAGTAAGCCCCTCTCATTGAGTCGGCATAAGCGACAGGCCGGGGTACGGTCTATTATTGTGTAAGTGGCTCAGTGGGAGTCCATCAAATGCATAAGTGGCTGAGTGGCAGTCCAGCATAGGTCTTAATTATGACCAGGGTGATGACCAGTGGGGAATTCGTCCATCTACTAGTAGAAAAGGTTACTTATTGGTATCTTTGCCTGATCAGCGAGATATCGGGTTTATGCCAAAATTCTTTTCCTTTCCAAAATTCATTGGATGTTTCAAACTCTGTTCATACTTTACATAACAGAGGTTCCAGGAAATGTTTAAGAGATATATATATGTGGATATATATATATCGGGACTAAATAAAGTATCTCGTAACTTTATTTCATTCAATAATATTTCAAAGATTGAATCTATTCAAATCTTGTCTTGTAGTCTCATCTATGTGATGAACTTTTGAAACTGATTATAACTTGAACGGTGGTAGTTCAAGTAGTATTGGGAAAGATATAAGTATATTGGGGTATTTGGTAACCTCATCTTTTAAACTTATATCTAATTAATAATTGTCTTATGAATGACAAAGATTTTCAGAAAAACGTTGAGACAAGGTTAGATATATGAGATCACCTTGCAACGATATTTTTTTTATATATACAGTTATACACTGGGACTTTGTGTATATTATGCATGGAAGAGGACTTCCAATATTTTGAAAAGTATATATGTATATATACTGAATATTTTGCGACTTCATCGCATTAAGATATCAAACTTGGTTCATTTCTTTTGACCAAGACTTTCATGAGTATTATGAGTAGGCTCATATATTGTAAATCATTATACATATTATTTTGGTGGGCTTGCTGCTCACCCTTGCTTTATTTCTTCATCACACAACAACAGTTAGGAAAGATGGCCAGACTCCAGCAGACCCAGCGCAAGCGCGTGGGAAGCGTTCCGCGTCTTCCCGTTGATGTTGTAGCTGCTATAGCTGCAGAGGTAGATCTATTGTAGATCAGACCATCTACTTTTGAGAATCAATTATGTATAATTATAACTTGTGGCAGATAATGGCAATTAAACTGTAAATTTATCAAGTAATCATTTTGGGTTGTAATAACTTTTAAATTGTGGATTCAAAGACTTGTACTTATTTAAATTTCATCTCTGAGACTATAACGGGTTGTGGTGTGTGTTAGTGTGGGGTCACAGCATAAGGTTATTATTATTAATTAAGTGAAGTGATATTGTGGAAAGAAAGACCGTGACGACCCCGGATCTGGGGGTGTTACAGAAATGGTATCAGAGCTAAGCGTTATAAACCTCAGAGATGATGGGACGTAAAGATAATAAGTTCACTAAGATAATAAGAACTCTTGCCAAGTTCATAGTCGGACTACCTAACGTAGTACTGACAGTTAAAACCCTTATGGGAACCCTTATAAATGTAGCGATAGAAGCGTAGTTCGTTATCGTATAGAGTAGCGGGACTCCGAACCCTGAGGTTGAGGAGCAACAGCGCGATGATATTTTATTACTAATTGGAGATCGGATTGTGGATCCGATAGAGTGTCCTAATGCAGGACCGGATGATGTTGATATTAAGGATGTTGTCCTAGAAGGGATAGTTGCTGAGGAGGATCCCATGGAGGATCCTGACAAGAATGGATAAAGGGCCACTGATGAATTGATGACCATGGTTAGGTCAACTACCAGAGGTAGGATTGGTCGATCACTACCGGAGGTTCGTTCAAATTTGTAAAGATAGTAGCCCCCTTTAACGCGGCTTACTCATAAGACTGAGAAGTTCGAATAGACAGAGAAATGCGAGAACAGCTTTTAAGAACTGAAGCAAAGGTTGGTGACGGCCCCTATATTGGCGTTGCCGGATGGAAAAAGGAGATTTTGTGATTTGTAAGTGACGCTTCGCATAAGGAATTAGGGTGCTTCTTAGCGCAGCAAGATAATCGCGTCTGCGTCAAGACAATTAAGGTAATATGAAATTCGATATCCCCGCCCATGAGCTTAGGCTCGTTGCAATAGTTTTACCCTAAAGATTGGAGGCACTACTTGTATGGAGAGAAGTACGAGAATTACCTAAGCCATAAGTGCTCTAGTACATTTTCACGTAGAAAGAGCTCAACATATGCCAGAAGAGGCAGTTAGAGCTAACCAAGAATAATGATTGGGAGATTCTTTATCATTCGGGGAAAGCCAATATGGTGGCTGATGCCCTTAGTAAAAAGGAGAGACTCAAGATGATAATGCCTTTTGGAGAGTTTATAAGAGATTTTGAGAAAATGGAAATAGAAGTGAAGGTAACCGGAGCCGGTACCGAAAAGCTGTTTGAGATTGCAATACAGCCCGAATTATTGGAAAAGATCATATTGTGCCAGAAAAAGTTATGAATGAAGGCAGAGAGCCAACAATTAGATAAAAGATTAATATCGAGAAAGATGATAAGGGAATAATGAGGTATTCCTATAGAATTTGGGTTCCGAAAGTTCAAGAGTGTAAGGATAGGAACTTAGATGAGAGCCATAGTTGAGGAATAAGATTTAGAGCAAACCCTGAACGCGATAGTCAGGGAGGTCGCCATCAAGATAGAAGGAACCCATGACATAATGGAGTGGAAAATGAGGATTTTAAATTAAAAGATGACCCCAATTATGGGGAGTAGGATGAAACATTTCATAATAAGGAAACAAAAAGTCGAGTAAGGAAAGGAGACCCGAGATGGTACCCCTATACGGCAATTCATGGACCTGTCTAGACAGAACTTAGACTATTATCCCCAACCACCACCCTGAGGAGACAGTGCGGTGGGAAATTCTTTCATGACCTTTAAGTCGCTAAGCTCTCAGAGTTCCAAGGAACAAGCTGACCCAGTCGAGGCAAGAGCCTGGCTAAAGGAAATAGATGAATCATTTGAGATTCTAATTGATTGACGAACCACAAAAGACTGTTTTGTCACTTACCCTCCCAAGAGAGAGACCACCCGCTGGTGAAAGGCCAAGGAAGGCACGGAGCAAGAGATTATAATAAACTGATTAAAGTTCAGCCAATTGTTTTCGGGATCGTAATTCCCAAGGTTATGGAATAGTGTAAAAGCTTTAGAGCCAGAACAAAGGCAGACGAGTATGATGAATTATGAATCTAAGCTGTAAAAGTTGTTAAGATTCGTTCTGAAGACGCGAATCCAGAATGACGGGATATTTGAAATCAATGCTTATGTTGTGTTGGTTCATGAAATAATGATAAGAGAAAGGAAAATAAAAAGGAATTGAAGTGGAAAGGAATAAAAAGGCAACAGAGTTTGAGGAATGATAAGGGAGTTGGGTATGAGGAAACCCTAAAGACTCCTATTAATAGAAATAGAAAAGTATATGATCGTCAGGATGAGGGTGATTCACCATGAGTTAAAGTTGACGGTTGAAGGCATAAGAGATGCATATAGTTTATCCCCTGTAAGTTGGGAGGATTCGAGGAAACCTTGAGATAATTCGAAGGATAAATAATGAGACGCGGATAGACTAAGGGGATAAGAAAGTAAGAAATTAAGAAAATTGGATGAAGGAAGTGACCTTCAAGAAGGTGAAGTGTAAGACCGGTGGCATGATACCCAGAAAGGGAGACGCCAGATATGAAAGATATCCCAACATTGAGGTGACTGTTGAGATAAACAACAAAAGTAAATAAGGAATTATTAAGAAGAAGTTCACGTTGAACACGACCAATATCTTCCAGAACATCCATGTTATCGTTACCAGATTAGGCAAGAAAAGCGGATAACCGTTGTTATCTTTTGGAGGCCATTTTGATTAACCTCATTTTGTATACAGATGTTATTGTGAAATTAGGCATTTACTATCGAGGTGGGAATGATTGAATAAGATACCCATATCAGGGATATATGACTTTATTTATCCATGGAAGGATGCTTGTACCTTTTTAAAGGTGGAATTAAGGATAGAACATCGGTAACTTAAAACGAATCCTAGGGGAATGCATAAAGGTTGGCATTTCACCCTTAATAGGGATAGTATGAGTTTTGACAGTATGAATTGGAAAGGATTAAGGTAATAATAACCTTTAAGGATCAGTGGAGAAATTCTTCAGAAGTATATAGACAATGGTTCTACTATTAGTAAATGGTATTGTGATATGCCCTGTATCTAGGGAATACAGGAGGAACGATTGAAGGATAACCTTAGAGGTTTTATAAGGAAAAAGGTAATATTCAAAATTCTCAAGAATGGAAATGGGGATAAAGGAAATATGACGTAATTATAATGATGCCAAGTGGGGCACGTGTTAAACCACGAGAAAGTATGGATCAAACCAGTAAAGGTTGAAATTGTTCTAGGCAATTAGGACTTAAGATAAAAGATGTTCTAAGTATAGTTGAGAGTCAGTCGTGACAGTGATTAACCTCTAAAGACTGAGGCAATAACTTATGGAAAAATGGTGATTTTTTTTTATTCATCAGATTTTAAGGAATACATCTTCACATAAACTGTGATTGAAATGAGGTAGAAAATTATTTGGAGGTGGTTAAAATGACATTGACTGTAAGGAAATTGTACTATCAGGAAAGGCCAAAGAGGTGGCCGACACTTTAAAGGTAAGAGGATAATTATAGGCACTTGTGCCAAAGGAATACAGTGATGATGGTTAAAACTGTGAAGGTTGTATTATGGTTTGGAAGATTGACATTCCTTCTGATGACTGTGCAATACCCAACCGTAATAGTAGTTAGTAAAGGTTTAATTCGTGTAATCGCCATGAGCGGGCTATCTATCTCAGAAGATACTATCTTGAGATAAGCCAGGACCATAGTTCAAAAAGGACTAAACAAACCTTTGAGTTAAGTCTTCTATTGAAGGCATATGATTAAGAATGGTATTAACCTGCTATCGTTGCTTTGAGCGAAACTCTTCTGCAAATTTTATCTGCTTCATGTCATGAAAGTACGTCAGAGTTTGGAGTGTTCTTCATGAATTGTGATTGGTGGTTATGTTAACTCCTTAGGAGAATTAGATACGAGATGTATGGACTCCGTATGGTTAGTTATTAAGACTTCATGGAAAATGAATGACTACAGTAGGTCAGTGGTGGACCATAGTAAGGCAGTAATGATTCTGCGATTAATGAGCTGATTACAACCGTGAGAGTTGTATTGGAATGGGTGTTGAGATTGAGTACCACTAATCGGGTAGTGGTAGTGTATAAGTTATCATTGATAGACTAATTAAGTAGAGTATCTACCTAGTGAATAATTATTCTTTCTTATCAATAGAGAGTCGTATTATTATACGAGGAAGGATGCGGTGCAAGCATAGAATTCTAGTAACGATGATGTATAGAATGAGATCCCAGATTCGATTTTCGATGTCGAGGGAGTTTCAAAGGTGATTATGTATAAGCTCGAGGAAGAGTGTGGGTCCATAGAATGATGGACGGGATAGCGAAAATATTTAAGCATGCAAAATGCGAGGCTATAATGCTCGATGCTGATATAAATACGTATATGTTTTGTTCTCCTATGACAAACCTCTATAGTTCAGAGGTAGATTCCAAGCCAGATATTTTGTGGCAGTATATATATTTTTTTCATATATACAATTCTCTTCAGTTCGTTCTTTTCTCTTCTTTTCATTTCATGTAAGCTGAGAAGAACAACCCTTCCAGAAGGGGAGGTATTGCCGAATGACTATCTATCTTTGTGATAGAAGCCTAGTAGGATACCACATGTTGTTTAATTGCTTGTCAAGTACTAAAGGCTGGCCACCTTCTGTACTAACTATGCAATATAACAAGTGTTCATGATCATAGTGATCTCTCAACAAATTCCTTTACTTCTATTTGATTGATCAAATTTTGGAAAATAGAAACAACTGAAAAAGGAGTAATAAAGTGGTGGTAGTATGCGGAATGGGAACACATTCGTGATACTAAGGTTGACGTGGTTATTAAAAGGTTATAGAACGCTAACGAGCAAAAGTATAACCAGTATAATATTAGGAACGGAAGGTAGTAGCGATTACGAACTGGAAAAGAATGGGTATTGAGAAGCAGAAGCTCTAATGATAAAAGCTATAATGAGAGTCTGTGCAATAGACTTGAAAGAATTTGGAATGATCACTTAATTCGGATTGAGTTATCTTACGACAATAGATCATATGTCATTATCGAGATGTCGCCTTATGAGATCCTTGAGGGAAGATAATGTCGATCTCCCTTATGTTAGGATGAAGTTGTAGAGCGCAAGATGCTCGGACCCGCAGTAGTCCAAAGGACCAAGGATATGATAGATCTAATCAGAGGACGGCTGGTAGTAGCCCAAGATGGACATGATAAGTATGTTGATTTGACACGAAAGGATAAAGAGTATGAAATAGGGGACCTAGTAATGTTATAAGTATCCCTTGGAAAGGATTGATGAGGTTCGGAAAGAAATGAAAGCTAAGTCTACAATTTGTTGGACCCTTGGATATATTAAGACGTTTGGGAAGTTAGCATATAAGCTAGCCCTAACCCCGAATATGTAGCAAGTTCATAACGTGTTCCACGTATCAATGTTAAGGAGGTGTAATTCGGATGCCAGTCAAATAGGGGCATATGAGCGCATAGATATGCAACCCGACGTAACCTATATGGAGCAACCAGGAAGGGTTATAGAGTGAAAAGGAACAAGTGCTTAGGAGAAGGATTATCAAACTAGGCAGAGTTTGGTGGTAGAACCACAATGTGGAAAATTGACTCGAGAATTAGAAAGTGTAATGCTAAGAAAGTATCCCCATTTGTTTTCTATCTGATTCCGGGACGGAATCCTTTTAAGGAGGGGAGACTGTAATAACCCCAATTTTTGAGAAATTTTGAAACCCTTATGAATAGTGTTTTTGCTGAACGAGAAAACTTTTCATGCCACGCTATGTAGGGGTTCTGTTATTGATCTTATGGGATATTATTAGTACTCTATGTGGTATATAAGTGTATGTAAAGATCGTCAGAATCCAATTCCGAACACTTTGATTTTTCCCGGAAATCCACAAGATACGGAGAGAATTGAGTATAAGGTAACAGGATAAAAAGGATTGAAATTAAAGGATTATAGGAGAGGATCATAAAAGGAATATAATATATTGAGAAAGGTTAAGGGAACCTAAGTAATAAGATCCCGGGTATGATCCCTCAAACGATAAACGAGAACGAAAGATAAGCGAACCGTAAAACAAATAAGTGACCAAGAGACAAGCTTGTACAAGAAGCCAGGGATTGTGACATCATCAAACCACAAGGTGTGGACAAGTGGGAGCATAATGACATGTGCAAGGTGACACAAGCATGACATAGAAGGGAAGGAAGTGTGGTTGAATTATAACCACACAAAATCAAGGTTAATTAAGTCATTAACCAAAAACAACACAAAAATCAACCAACCAAGCAAATCATTTCATTTTCATCAAACAAAACACAAAAATATCTTCTTCCCAAGCTAGCTCTCGGCCCATTTCTTAAAATTTGAAGATCCAAGCTCCACCACTTACTATTTAGCAAGGTAATTATCTAAGCTTCCCCATGGATAGTTACATACTTCCTATAAGTTTAAGCTTCTAATTCCAAGCCAATCTTTTTCTATAAATCAAGGAAGAAGATGGTGAATAGTAACCTTCAAGAAATAACTTTAGTTTTCTTGAATTTTTATGAAAGATTAAGGTTATACAAGCAAGGATCAAGGTTCTTTTAGGCATTCAAAGCTCTTGGGTTGTGTTAGGAAGCTTCAAGGAGGTATAAACAACTTTCACCTTTAACTTATAGTTTGAACTTTGAGTTTTGATGAGTTTATGGATGGATTAATGTATATATAGAAATATCCATGTATGTATAGCAAGATCCATGTATGATAGATGGTTTGGTTGGATTTGTGGTGATTTTGGATATGAATCTTGGTTAATGGTTAATGAACCTTAAGTTATGGTTAGTAGATCATGTTTGTGGTTGCATAAGTTGGAAAACCTTGAGATTATGGACTGACTTTGCCTTGATATAAGTTGTGTTTGAGGTATTGATGATGGTTGGGTGGTTTGTAGTGAATTGGTAAAGAATTGGAGTGGTATAAATATTGGTAATCGCGTAAACATAGCCGTCGTAACGTCCGATTTTCTTTAGACTGTTTTGTGCATAACATTAGGACCCGAGGACCCCCTGCTAGATTGTGACCACTGCCATGTTTAGGTAGCTCATGTTACGAGCTTCGTTTTGATATGTAGTTCGTTCGATTCCGATGCACGGTTTAGGAGAAACGACCGTTTCAAGTAACGGCGTTTCGCGAACGAAACTTTTTCCCTCGCCTTACTTTGAAACATAGGTTAAAGACCAAAAAGGGTTAATTAATGCATGAAACATTTATGGTAAGTGTTTTAGGCAGTTGGTAAGTCACTCGCAAAGGAATCGCTTTAAAACTCGTAAAGGTTAAATTATTAAAAATGGTGGAGCCGAGGGTACCCGAGTGACTTAAGCGAATCAGTAAGCGCAGAATAAGCGTTAGAGTCTAAGTTAGTTAAAGTATAGATTTACAAGTGACTTTGGTTTAATTCCAACTTACTTGTTGTTTATAGGTTACCAGACTCGTCCCGAGCCATTCGTAACCCCAGTCGCTCAGGCAAGTATTCTATCCGTTATACTGTTGTTGTGATGTATATATGTATATGCATTATCTTGCGATAGATGCATGATGTTTATATTAGAAAATGTTGCGATATATTGTAGCATGTGATATGGTATATATGCATGCCTGTTTCATATTCTTGAAATATATATCTGTTGGTTCAAATGCTTATTCGTTGCATAATACCTATGCTAAAGATAAGCGGTATTTGCGTATACCCTTAGTATAGGGACCCAAAGGTGAAAATATTTTCTAAAACCGGGAGTCGAGGATCCCGAGTAGATTTTGTATATATATGGATATGGATATATATATATATATTTATTTATATATGGTTATAGTTTTCCAAACTATTAATCGAATAAGGTTTATTCGATAACTTTAAACTTTATTTATTATTGAATATTATTTCGAATATCATTCGAGGGCTTATGACTCTTTTATATTATTTATTGAATATTATTTGAATATTCATTCGAGGACTTATGACTCCTTTTATTTATTTATTGAATATTATTTGAATATTCATTTGAGGATGTATGACTCCTTTATTTTATTTAATGAATATTATTTATAATATTCATTCGAGGTATTATGACTCAGCGTATTTTATTTATTGAATATTATCTGAATATTCATTTGAGGATCTATGACTCCGATTATTTGCTGAGGTGTATTCTTTATTTTATTAAAGAATAAGGTGTAAATAATCAAACTTATTTTCGGTTATTCAAATAAAGATAATACTTTTATATAAGTATATCTTTGGTTATTTAATATTCGTTTTAAGTATAAGTTTTAAAACTTCTACTTCAATTATTTTTATAAAGATTATTCTTTATGGGAATATTAATTAAAATAATAATATTCAGTCATTTTCTAAAATATTCTGGGGACTGATTTACTTCATTAAATCAGCCTTACTCCAAACACTCTTTAAAGTGTTTTCGAGTCTTCAAAATGATTTTTAAAAGTCAGAGCGGATCCCAAAACTCATTTTTATATTTAAGATCTTCCTTTTAAGGGGATTTAAATACTCGCTCAAAACCTGGGGAATCCGGCTCTGTGGTGTATTTTATATTCGCAACAAGGTTGCAGATTTGGTAAATGAATTGATTACTTGCCCAACGTTCGGGAAGTAAGCCCCTCTCATTGAGTCGGCATAAGCGACAGGCCGGGGTACGGTCTATTATTGTGTAAGTGGCTCAGTGGGAGTCCATCAAATGCATAAGTGGCTGAGTGGCAGTCCAGCATAGGTCTTAATTATGACCAGGGTGATGACCAGTGGGGAATTCGTCCATCTACTAGTAGAAAAGGTTACTTATTGGTATCTTTGCCTGATCAGCGAGATATCGGGTTTATGCCAAAATTCTTTTCCTTTCCAAAATTCATTGGATGTTTCAAACTCTGTTCATACTTTACATAACAGAGGTTCCAGGAAATGTTTAAGAGATATATATATGTGGATATATATATATCGGGACTAAATAAAGTATCTCGTAACTTTATTTCATTCAATAATATTTCAAAGATTGAATCTATTCAAATCTTGTCTTGTAGTCTCATCTATGTGATGAACTTTTGAAACTGATTATAACTTGAACGGTGGTAGTTCAAGTAGTATTGGGAAAGATATAAGTATATTGGGGTATTTGGTAACCTCATCTTTTAAACTTATATCTAATTAATAATTGTCTTATGAATGACAAAGATTTTCAGAAAAATGTTGAGACAAGGTTAGATATATGAGATCACCTTGCAACGATATTTTTTTTATATATACAGTTATACACTGGGACTTTGTGTATATTATGCATGGAAGAGGACTTCCAATATTTTGAAAAGTATATATGTATATATACTGAATATTTTGCGACTTCATCGCATTAAGATATCAAACTTGGTTCATTTCTTTTGACCAAGACTTTCATGAGTATTATGAGTAGGCTCATATATTGTAAATCATTATACATATTATTTTGGTGGGCTTGCTGCTCACCCTTGCTTTATTTCTTCATCACACAACAACAGTTAGGAAAGATGGCCAGACTCCAGCAGACCCAGCGCAAGCGCGTGGGAAGCGTTCTGCGTCTTCCCGTTGATGTTGTAGCTGCTATAGCTGCAGAGGTAGATCTATTGTAGATCAGACCATCTACTTTTGAGAATCAATTATGTATAATTATAACTTGTGGCAGATAATGGCAATTAAACTGTAAATTTATCAAGTAATCATTTTGGGTTGTAATAACTTTTAAATTGTGGATTCAAAGACTTGTACTTATTTAAATTTCATCTCTGAGACTATAACGGGTTGTGGTGTGTGTTAGTGTGGGGTCATAGCATAAGGTTATTATTATTAATTAAGTGAAGTGATATTGTGGAAAGAAAGACCGTGACGACCCCGGATCTGGGGGTGTTACATCTAACACCAGCAGTGGTGGGTACAAAACAGGGATGGTTGATCAAAGCACCATTCGATGCTTTAACTGCAATGAGTTGGGACACTTTGCCACAGAATGCAGGAAGCCAAAACAAGTTAGGAAGAACTCTTATGATTCTAATCAGAAGAGTAAATCTGAAAGGGCTTACCTGGCAAAGGGAAGAAGCTGGGATGATACTGACAATGAAGATGAAGAAGTTGGGAATCTTGCTCTCATGGCTAGTGATGTAAACACCTCATCGTCAAGAAAAGAGGTAAAATTTACTGATGCTGAATTAGTTTATCATCTAGGAGGTTCCTTATATTGTGCTCATCCTGATAATGAAATGTTAAATCAATAAATCAAAGACCTTGAGAAAGAGGTCAATGAATTAAGACTTGTGCACATTAATCAAGATAAATTAAAAGAACAAGTATCTTTTCTAGAGAATAGAGTTAACTGTTATAGACAACTCGAAACTATTCTCAAAGACAAGATCACCGGTCTTGAGGCTAAGGTTAAAGCTTACTTTAATTCTTGTTCGAAGTCCAAAGAGTTTTACAATAAGCAAGCTGTTAATCAAACATCTGGAATAGGTTATGATTACAATGTTGCTATTGGAAAATTAGGCATAAACTCCCCTCCTCATGTCTTTGCTAAAGGTAGGGAAGTACCACATGTGCTTAAGGGTGTTGATGAACCCCTCTATAAAGAATCAATTGCTGAACCATTTGATGAGACCTCATTTATTATTCAAGAAGAAATCTGTGCTGAAGATCTTGCTAATGAGAAAGTTGTTTCCAAGTCAAGTGTGTCAAAGGTTCCAGTCAAAGTTGTGAAAGCAACTGAGACTAACTCAGACACATATGAGTTGGATAACACAGATGCCATGTCTACCATGCATAAGTTGCCTATTGTTAATCCCTCTAATAAAGCATGTGGTGTTCCTGATTGTATGTCTTGTGCTTTTAATTTGATGTATGCTTATTTTAATGGTAAACATGTTTCTAATGATAAGACTACTCCTCGTCAGCATGTGAATAATAGGAAGCATGATAGGTCTAAGACTGCTAGTCCTCCTAAAGCTAGAAAGGAGACATTTGTGCCTAAGCCTAAACAGAAATTTGTCAAGGCTGTTCACAAGGTCAAATGTCCAGTCATTGAGAAAGTTGAGAACATTAAAGTTAAGAATGTTGTTTTGCCTGATAAAGGCCAATTTTACAAGTATGCCGGACCCAACCAAGCTTGGGTTCCGAAGAAGGTCTAATCCATTTGTATTGCAGGGCATTAAACAGGTACAATCGGTAGTGTGAATTCTTGACAGCGGATCGTCAAGACATATGACCGGAGATAGAGCCCTGCTATCAAATGTGGTTGAGAAAGCTGGCCCAGTGGTTACCTTTGGAGATAACAGCAAAGGTTTAACTGAGGGATATGGCTGTTTGCTAGCTGGAAATGTTATCATTGAAAATGTGTATGTTATGCAAGGACTTGAACACAATCTGCTTAGCATTAGTCAGTTCTGTGACAACGGCTACAATGTTTTATTCGACAATCTGAAGTGTCAGATTCTGCACAAGAAAAATGAAAAACCCTCCTTGATGGGAATCCGAAAAGGAAATCTGTTCGTAGCTGACATGAACTCTGGAAGCAATCCTGAAGTTAATTGTTTCTATGTAAAGGCATCGTCAGATGAGAGTTGGCTATGGCACAAGAGACTTTCTCATCTCAATTTCAAAACAATGAATTCTCTTGTCAAAAGAGAATTGGTCAGAGGTCTGCCTCAGCTGGAATTCTCCCCAGAAGGACTATGTGAGGCTTGCCAGAAAGGAAAGTCAAAGAAAGTAAGTCACAAAGGCACTGACACATCCTCCATAACTGGTGTTCTGCAATTATTGCACATGGATTTATTTGGACCAGTTAATGTTCTTTCGATGGCAAAGAAGTGTTACTGTCTTATGATAGTTGATGACTATTCCAAGTATACATGGGCTTTATTCCTTCACTCTAAGGATGAAACACCACAAGTTGTGATTGATCATATCAAGTTGATCGAGTTAGATTCTAATGTCCCTGTTAGAGTAATAAGGTCAGATAATGGAACAGAATTCAAGAATTCACTTCTCAATGGATTCTGTACAGACAAAGGGATTACCAGACAATTTTCAGCTCCTAGAACCCCTCAGCAAAATAAAGTGGTAGAAAGGAAGAATCGTACATTGATTGAAACTGCAAGAACGATGTTAAGTAAATCAGGTCTTCCAATGTACTTTTGGGCTGAAGCTGTCAATACTACATGTTATACTCAGAATCGAACTCTAATCAACAAAGACTTCATGAAAACTCCTTATGGGATTTTGAATGTACAGAAACCTTCTATCAAATACTTTCATGTATTTGGTGCCAGATGCTTCGTGCTCAAGGATGGAGATGATCGTCGTGGTAAATTTGAGGCAAAGGCATATGAGGGTATTTTTGTTGGATATGGAAGAAGATCATACAGGGTGTATATCATTGATCAACACAAAGTAACTGAAAGTGTCAATGTTACATTTGATGACACTAAACTCCCTAGTATCCAAACTGAAGATCCTTCTGAGAAACTGAAGTTTGATGATATGTCAGATTCAGAATCAGAACATGATCAAGAACCTGAGGTTGTTGCTGGTGAAGAACCTGTTAATCATGATGATACTACAGGTAATGGTGATGGAAACTTTGGCAACAATGGAGATACCACTACTACTGACGGAGAATCTTCAAGTCAACATGGCAACAACTCAGGGGGAGATGCTGAAGGATCAACTAGTAGGACACAACATCCCAATGAATTTCAAGGCGAATCATCAAGATCAAATCTTCCAAGACAGACTGTCTGGAATAAAGCTCATCCTTTTGAGTTGATTATTGGTGATCCAGATGTTGGAGTCAGAACTAGACGTGCTACTCAAAATGAGTGTCTGTTCTCAGGATTTCTTTCTGAGATGGAACCTAAGAAGATTGAGGAAGCACTGACTGATCCAGATTGGGTGATTGCTATGCAAGATGAACTCAATTAGTTTGAACATCAACAAGTCTGGAAACTGGTACCTAGACCTACACACAAGAAAGCTGTTGGTACTCGGTGGGTATTCAGGAATAAACTAGATGAAGATGGTGTGGTTACAAGAAACAAAGCAAGACTGGTAGCTAAAGGGTATTCTCAAGCTGAAAGCATTGATTATGATGAAACCTATGCTCCAGTGGCTAGACTAGAGGCCATCAGGATATTTCTGGCATTTGCAGCATTCTCTAACTTTAAAGTTTATGAAATGGATGTCAAGAGTGCCTTTCTGAATGGAAAGCTGGATGAAGAGGTATATGTAGAGCAACCTCCTGGTTTTGAAGATCCAGATCATTTGGATTTTGTCTAGTTTCTTTTCAAGGCTATCTATGGACTCAAACAGTCTCCGAGAAAATGGTATGACACTCTCTCTGAATTTCTTATTGAAAATAGCTTTATTAGAGGTGTCATAGACAAAACTCTCTTTTCTAAAAAGCATAAGAATGATACTATATTAGTCCAAGTCTATGTGGATGATATAATATTTGGGTCTACTAATGATAATCTCTGTAAGAGATTTGCTAAGTTAATGCACAGCAAATTTGAAATGAGCATGATAGGAGAGCTGAAGTTCTTTCTTGGATTACAAGTAAATCAAAGGTTAGAAGGAACTTTTATTTGTCAATCCAAGTATCTCAAGGAACTCCTCAAAAAGTACAATCTAGAGGATTCTACATCAGCAAGGACTCCGTCAACTACAGCTGTCAAGCTTGGACCATGTGAAAACTCCATTAAGGTAGATGTCACAAGCTACAGATGTATGATTGGCTCGTTACTCTATCTTACTGCAAGTAGACCAGATATTATGTATGCTACATGCTTATGTGCAAGGTTCCAAGCGAATCCTAGAGATATTCATCTCGTTGCTGTTAAACGAATCTTGAGATATCATAAGGGAACACCAAATCTAGGTATTTGGTACCCTAAAGAATCTAGTTTTAACCTTGTTGGATATACAGATTCATATTACGCAGGAAGTGTTGTTGATAGAAAAAGCACCTCAGGGAGTTGTCAATTCTTAGGTAGCAGACTAGTCTCATGGTACAGCAAGAAACAGCAAACAGTTTCAAATTCAACGGTCGAGGCTGAATAAATTGCTGCTGGAAGCTGCTGTGCTCAGATCTTGTGGATTAGGAATCAGCTACGGGACTATGGCTCTGTATTGAACAAAATACCTATTCTATGTGACAATACAAGTGCAATAGTCATCACCAACAACCCTGTGCAGCATACAAGGACCAAGCACATTGACATCAGGTATCATTTTATTAGAGAGCACGTCATGAATGGTACTGTTGAACTATTTTTTGTTCCAACAGAAGAACAAATAGCGGATATTTTCACTAAACCTCTTGATGAATCCACATTTACCAGATTAGTTGGTAAATTGGGTATGTTGAATAGCTTTAGTGATTAGACTTGTGAATATCTGAAATCTGTTCTTTAATTAATTTACAAATGAATTTTTAATAAATGAAAAATTCATTTGCAAATTTATCTTATCATATTTTCCATAATTTCTTGCTTATTTCTATGTAAGTTTTATTATCTTATTTTTTTTATTTTTATTTATTCAACTTGTTAATTTTAATGTCTCAGAATATTTTATTTTCTCTAAAAATATTTTTCTATGAATTTTATTTGCTAAAATTCAAAAGAAATCTATTTTTGGACTGAAAATATAATTATCTCTGAAATATTTTAATTGTGTAAATATTTTCTGCCATATCTATATTAGTATTTATTGTAGTTTTCTGTAATTTTTAATATGTTCTGTATTTGTTAAAAACTGTTTATATTTGTTTTATAATATATATATATATATATTTCTTTTTATTCTATACCTGAATGACAATCGGCAAGATAATTGAAATTGTCTTGCTGAAAGTCATTTCAGTATATATATATATATATATATATATATATATATATATTTGTTATTGTTTTTATTTTATACTAGAATGACAATCGGCAAGACAATTGAAATTGTCTTGCTGAAAGTCATTCTAGTACATATAAGTGTTTATTTTTATATATTCGGTTTAATTTTATAACTGGCAAGACAATCGGTATGACTATTGATTGTCATGCCAGTAATAAAATTTATTTCAGATAATATTTGTTTTATTTAGTACTGGTATGACAATCGGTATGACTATCAGATTGTCATAGCAGTTATATTATTAGTATGTTTGTTTCTCAATTGCCTGGTATAACAATCGGGAAGACAATCGGTATGACTTTCCTCGATTGTCATAGCAGTTGTCTACTTAACGTTTTTTTGTGTTGTAAAATCATTCAGTTCTCTTGTTTTTTAAATTCCAACAGTTTTTTTCTCTCTTATTTCACTCTCTCTCTCATTTCGAACAGATCAAAACCGCCTCCATCGATACTTCTTGCTCGAGTTTTTACTCAGCAAACAAAACTTCACTCCTGTTATATATACATACTGTTGGGTCCCAATGTGTTTGTAGAAGGGGGGTTGAATACAAACGTTACCAAATAATCGAATAAAATGCGGAATAAAAAATGTGAAACAAAATTCAAGTTAAATAAAAATATTATTAAACTTGAAATGTGTTACAACAACTGTATCGATTACAAGGTATTAATCTCAAATCAATTATCACAAATCTAGAATAAATTCGACATGAACTTTTTCTATTTTTGCAATAATTAGAATCAAATGCTAAACGCGATTTGAGATTAAGTTCTAGGGATTTTAATCCGCTAGATTGATACACAAGAGCAAGATAAAGATTTCTAGTGGATTGGATTTAACTTTACAATCTAGAAATTTAATCTTGAAGTATGCAGATGAAAAGATGAAATATTTCTTCTTGATTTTCTTTTCTGCCTTGTTTCTTGACTTCTGTGTTCTCAATAATAAGTTGCTGCTTCTCTGCTTCTTTTTAAATCAACAAACGAATAGAATTGACTTGGCATGACAATCCTATAGCTGGCAAGACTTTCGGTGAGACAATTGAATGAACTAGCAAGACAATCTGAATGAACTAGCAAGACAATCATCCTCCTAGAGTAACTTTCGGTGTGACAATTGAATATGGCCTAGCATGACAATCGGTATGACAATCCTGATTGTCATGCTAGTTCATTTTCAATTGTCTTGCTGATTTAATGCTTGAATTTAATCCAATTAAACTTCTGAAAATTCCTAAAATTAATTCAGAATTAATTAATCAATTAATTCAATTAATAAATAAATTATTCTTTGCAGATATAATTTATTTTCTTAATTAAATTAGATGAATTAATTAATTAATAGAGAATTAATTCTAGTCTTGAGCAGCAACCATTCTTCTGCAAATCTTCTGAAAATCACTGAAAATTATGAATCAATTCCACCACTTCAACGTTGACACTCGATGTACTGTCTGGTTCATGAGTGACTAACTTCCGTGACGTTTCTTCATGTCTTGACTCTGACACTTTGATTTTCTTCAGATTAAATCCTTGTAATTAATGATACTCTGACGAGATCTCTGTCACTCGATTAAATCCACGATCTTGATTTATATCACTGAGGCATGATCAACTTCTTGAACTTCTTCCAGTGAATTAACTCCTCAAGTCTGTAGATGAACCTTGTTTCTGAATCCTTTGACAGATATTACTTTGCGAGATCTCTCTGACGGTCGATCCACTATTTACTTATTACATTCTTATTTGAGTTGAGTTGAATCCTCGAATATACAAATAGGCTATAACATATGACTTACAATCTCCCCCTATTTGTTTGTTAGACAATAACACACAAATACCTAGAGGATAACTCAACTAACAAATAAGAAAAAGATATAAACATACATGCAAAGTAAATAGCAGAAAAGTTCTGGATGAGATTTAACATTTTCCAGATTCCAAGTAGATGTTCCTCTAGACTGAACATATCTTCAAGTAGTTCCATCTTCATTTGTACAACCACATTTCCTGTTGAGAAGCCCATATCTCTTGCTTCTCCCCCTATGAGAATCAACTGACTAAAGAAGATCACCTTCGTTTTACCACCTCTCCCGTACAATAGGATCCGCAGATAAAAACCAATGGTACTCCCCTAACAGCTTCTTCCCTTATCAGAAAATCACCTTGTGTTTACCACCTCTCCCGTACAATAGGATCCGTAGTTAGAAACAACAATGGTGTGGTGTAGTGTACATTTTTAGGATCTTTTTCTTCCTTTTTAGGATCTTTTTCTTCCTCCCTGCTATTTCTCCCCCTTAGTTGAGGAATCCTCCAAACTATTACTTAAGCTTTTATCTCCCCCTTAAAGAAGGAATGTATGCCGTCGTCTGAAGGAGTTCTCATATTTCACTTGGTTGGAAAAGAAATAACAAGTAGTTTCTTTTTCTACCTCACTGTGAGTGTGTGATTGTGTTTTAGTGTACCTCACATGTGTTTCACTCTTCTCTCCACTCGTGTTTACACTCATTCTCACAAGTGTATCACTCTTCTCTCATAGCTCCATAATCCAGCTGTACCTGCAAGGAAAATCACCTTAGCCATCCTTTAAGGAGGTCACAGGTGGTGCAATGGGAGTTCACAAATCCCCATCCTTGTTAAACTCGTCAGATGAATCTGAGTCATAATTTACAAGTTGCTAGTTTCCCTTTTAGGGTTCCAGATTTGAATTCTGGGAAGGTAAACAATGATCCAACGAATTTAGCATAAAGATCAAAGTTCCCTTCTAATGTATATGAAGACATTTCCTTGTGACTTATCAGGTAATATCTGAATCATTGTCAACAAGTTGCCGATCTGCGCCTATGTCAGATCCATTATCCGCAGATGCATCCAGGGGCTTTAAGCCTGGGGAGGTAGACACTGACCACTGACATATGGCTTTTGGATCAGTATCCTCTCCTAACACCTGTAAAGGCAATTGGTCCACTAACGAACCTTGAACAATCGAATCTGACCTTAAAATGGTCGAAACTCTTGTTTCCGTCAACTCATCCTTTGTGTGTGTAACTTCTCCTTGTGCATCAAGAATTGATTATGTTTGAAGTGGTGACACTACATCGGATACCTTGGCCGACAGGCAAAATTCAATAGACTCACCCTTTTGAGAGAATGAATCTAGTAACTGTTTTTGTGCCTTTTCAGCCATTACATCTTTTTGAGAAGATGTATGGGGGCTAGCAGTTGTCTCGTTTAAATACTACTCATCTATGTAGGAGACAGAGCTACTGGGTTGACTACAGAACCTTCCTTATGTGGTGCACTAAGGCACTATCTCCCTCACGCTCATTCATACTACATTTAGTGGTAAGAGAGTGTTGGTTGGTTCTGTTTTTGTGTTTGTCTTTACAGTCTGGGATAGACGTTGTGGGTTTTCAACCTCATGACTGTCAATGAAAGAAAGTCATTGGAGACTGAACCTGTAACACAGAACATATGGTAATAGAGAGAAAATGATTTACACTAGTGATTTCAAAAGATTTTACATGAAATAAGAAACCACTAATGTAGAAAGAAGTTTGATTTTATTTTTCAATATGAATGAGTTTTTGATAAAACATTGATCACTTAGGGTAAAGTCTAAGTAATTCTCATTCATATCAAAAGCTTACAAATATCTGCAACATAATGTTAACAAGATATCATTGACCGATACTTGTCAAGTACTTTTAGATACTAATTGTTATGTTGCATAATCAATATACCACTGCACATATAAAACAATATGATTGTGCTTAGTGATAAGAGAGTTATAAATATGACGACTCTACTTATTCATATAAAACTGTAACTGCAGTTAGAGTGCCATACCATGTCCTTGACGATTGCTTGAGCAGTATACTAGTTCATACCAACCTGAAGTGAGATTGTGAAGAAGAAATTGCATAGTCCAATAGATCTGCAGCTGCAAAGTCCATGAACTGTGGTGCATTGACTTCCTCTTTTGACTTACCAATCAGGAGTACACTTGTACACATCTTACTAGAGTACAATTCCAAGTGTAATGTGCAGCAAGTGTCTGATATGTCGTAATATTCTCAAGTCTCGTCACTGGTGCTATATGTTAGATGATGCTTTCTGATAATAACCTAGCACAATATACAAAATTATAATGATAACATTCCCAGCTTGCAAACAGCCATATCCCTCGGATAAACCTTTGCTGTTATCTCCAAAGGTAACCATGGGGCCAGCTTTCTCAACCACATTTGATAGCAGGGCTCTATCTCTGGTCATATGTCTTGATGATCCACTGTCAAGAATCCACACTACCGGTTATACTTGTTTAATGCCCTGCACTACAAATGGATTAGACCTTCTTCGGAACCCAAACTTGGTTGGGCCCGGCATACTTGTAGAATTGTCCTTTGTCAGGCAAAACAACATTTTTAATTTTAATTGTCTCAACTTTCTCAATGACTGAACATTTGACCTTGTAAACAGCCTTAACAAATTTCTGTTTAAGCTTAGGCACAAATGTCTCCTTTCTAGCCTTAGAAGGACTAGCAGTCTTAGACCTATCATGCTTCATGTTATTCACATGCTGACGAGGAGTAGTCTTATCATTAGACACATGCTTACCATTAAAATAAGCATACATCATATTAAAAGCACAAGACATACAATTAGCAACACCACATGCTTTATGAGAGTGATTAACAATAGGCAATTTATGCATGGTAGACATGGCATTATTGTTATCCAACTCATGTGTGTCTGAGTTAGTCTCAGTTGCTTTCACAACTTTGACTGGAACTTTCGACTCACTTGACTTGGAAACAATCTTCTCATAAGCATGATCCTCAGCACGTATTTCTTCTTGAATAACAGAAGAGGTCGCATCAAATGGTTCAGCAATTGATGCTTTATAGAGGGGTTCATCAACACCCTTAAGCACATGTGGTACTTCCCTCCCTTTAGCACATACATGAGGAGGGGAGTTTATGCCTAATTCTCCAATAGCAGCATTGTAATCATAACCTATTCCAGATGTTTGATTAACAGCTTGCTTACTGTAGAACTCTTTAGCCTTCGAACAAGAATTGAAGTAGGCTCTAACCTTAGTCTCAAGACCGGTGATCTTGTCTTTGAGAATAGTTTCGAGTTTTCTATAACAGTCAACTCTATTCTCTAGAAAAGATACCTGTTCTTTTAATTTGTCTTGATTAATGTGCACAAGTCTTAATTCATTGACCTCTTTCTCAAGGTCTGTGATCTGTAAACTTAACAGTTCATTATCACGACGTGCACAATCTAAGTTACCTCTTAGATGATAAACCATTTCAGCATCAGAAAGTTTTACCTCTATTCTTGACGATGAAGCTTTTCCATCAATAGCCATAAGAGCAAGATTTCCTTCATCTTCATCTTCACTGTCAGTATCATCCCAGCTTCTTCCCTTTGCCAGATAAGCCCTTTCAGAGTTCTTTCTTACTTGCTTTGGCTTCCTACATTCTGTGGCAAAGTGTCCCAACTCATTGCAGTTATAGCATCTAATGGTGCTTCGATCAACCATCCCTGTTTTGTACCCACCACTGCTGGTATTAGAGGATGAAGATCCACCTTTCTGGAATTT
Organism: Apium graveolens; assembly: GCF_009905375.1. NCBI lineage: Eukaryota > Viridiplantae > Streptophyta > Magnoliopsida > Apiales > Apiaceae > Apium > Apium graveolens. Next base: position 195,558,120 of record NC_133654.1, on the reverse strand, counting down.
GTTGTAGTTGGACTTGTACTTAAGCTTGGGATTCCTCCTGAATCTGACATGGGAGAATCTCTTGACAATTTGGGCCATTGATTCATCTTCCAATTGCTCCAGCTCTTCCAAGGAATAAAAATCATCACTTGATTGATTTGTAGTAGGAGGATCATATTCTGCTACTAACTCATTTTCCTCACCCTTGGAAAACTGTACCATTCTTTCTAACTGTTGAGATTGTTGTTGTTGTTGACCTTCAGCTACAAGTGCAGTAGATGTGCTGACCATTCTATCATTCCCGTAGACTTCCTTCTGTTGAATCTGCTCCAACTCATAGGTTTTTAACACTCCATAGAGCCTGTCCAAAGAAATCTCACTCAGATCTCTAGCTTCTCTAATGGCAGTGATTCTATGTTCAAGATGAGCTGGCAGTGTTAAAAGGAACTTTTTGTTGACCTCCCTGATTGAATAATACTTTCCATTGATGTTCAGGTTGTTGATCAACGCATTGTACCTCTCAAACACTTCAGTAATTCCTTCTCCTGGATTTGATTTGAAATGTTCATATTCAGAGGTTAGGATTTCCAACTTGTTCTCCCTAACTTCCTCTGTGCCTTCATTAATCACCTCAATAGTTTCCCACATGTGTTTGGAATTTTTACAGTTCATCACATGTCTGTTCATCAGGGGATCAAGGGAATCAATTAATATTAATTGAAGGCTGGCATCCAAGGAGGCTTCTTCCTTCTCAGCAGGAGTAAAATCTTCAGGCTCTTTTGGATAGGTTCTAGCTTCAGTAGTCACCACACCATCTATTATTACCTCCGGTTCAATAACCATCGGAGTTTTTATACCCTTCTTTAACAAGTTTGAATATTTGGGATTTGCAACTTGTAAAAATAATAGCATCTTCTTCTTCCACATGATATAATTCTCTTTATCAAATTGTGGAATTTTAACGGTTCCAACTTTATGTGAAGTCATTATGAATTTTTGAATAAATAAAAATTCAAGGAGTTGAAAAATCACAAAAGTCTAGGATCTTGATTTGTTCGTTAATCAGAAGGCTCTGATACCAATTGTTGGGTCCCAATGTGTTTGTAGAAGGGGGGTTGAATACAAACGTTACCAAATAATCGAATAAAATGCGGAATAAAAAATGTGAAACAAAATTCAAGTTAAATAAAAATATTATTAAACTTGAAATGTGTTACAACAACTGTATCGATTACAAGGTATTAATCTCAAATCAATTATCACAAATCTAGAATAAATTCGACATGAACTTTTTCTATTTTTGCAATAATTAGAATCAAATGCTAAACGCGATTTGAGATTAAGTTCTAGGGATTTTAATCCGCTAGATTGATACACAAGAGCAAGATAAAGATTTCTAGTGGATTGGATTTAACTTTACAATCTAGAAATTTAATCTTGAAGTATGCAGATGAAAAGATGAAATATTTCTTCTTGATTTTCTTTTCTGCCTTGTTTCTTGACTTCTGTGTTCTCAATAATAAGTTGCTGCTTCTCTGCTTCTTTTTAAATCAACAAACGAATAGAATTGACTTGGCATGACAATCCTATAGCTGGCAAGACTTTCGGTGAGACAATTGAATGAACTAGCAAGACAATCTGAATGAACTAGCAAGACAATCATCCTCCTAGAGTAACTTTCGGTGTGACAATTGAATATGGCCTAGCATGACAATCGGTATGACAATCCTGATTGTCATGCTAGTTCATTTTCAATTGTCTTGCTGATTTAATGCTTGAATTTAATCCAATTAAACTTCTGAAAATTCCTAAAATTAATTCAGAATTAATTAATCAATTAATTCAATTAATAAATAAATTATTCTTTGCAGATATAATTTATTTTCTTAATTAAATTAGATGAATTAATTAATTAATAGAGAATTAATTCTAGTCTTGAGCAGCAACCATTCTTCTGCAAATCTTCTGAAAATCACTGAAAATTATGAATCAATTCCACCACTTCAACGTTGACACTCGATGTACTGTCTGGTTCATGAGTGACTAACTTCCGTGACGTTTCTTCATGTCTTGACTCTGACACTTTGATTTTCTTCAGATTAAATCCTTGTAATTAATGATACTCTGACGAGATCTCTGTCACTCGATTAAATCCACGATCTTGATTTATATCACTGAGGCATGATCAACTTCTTGAACTTCTTCCAGTGAATTAACTCCTCAAGTCTGTAGATGAACCTTGTTTCTGAATCCTTTGACAGATATTACTTTGCGAGATCTCTCTGACGGTCGATCCACTATTTACTTATTACATTCTTATTTGAGTTGAGTTGAATCCTCGAATATACAAATAGGCTATAACATATGACTTACACATACACGTATATACATACAGAAGTGCTGCCCATTTTTTTTTGTTTTTATACTTCAATTCGTTTTTTTCCCCAAAATTAGTTTTTTTGTGTATTTCAATTTGGTTTTGTGTCTTGTGATTATGCATATCTGCATTTGTGAGTTAAGAACATTAACGAGATTCATTACTTTCTAAATTTTTCGGATATAATTGATTTAATTCGAATTATTAAATTAATTAAATTAATTCGAATTTTCTTAATATTACTCTTAAAATTCTGAAAGTGTGTGTCTTATTATATTTTTTAAATGGCTCTCAATTTCCAAATTGTTTCGCATAATCTTGTTGGTTATTTCAATCCAGATAAATGTGATGTGGAAAAATTTAAGCCGTGGATTAGATTTTTAAATGACCATTCAATTGTTAGCTCTGCTATTAAATCAAATGTGATTTAAATGTCGATCTGCTCAGACTGATTTGCACAACCTCTACTGTGGCCGATGATTTTAAATCTTTTTCATTCACCGTGGCAAACACACAGTATGTGGTTGATGAAACAGTCGTCAATCTAGCGTTAAATTTTCCATTGGACAATTTCTGTAATTTGCCCTCTGAAAATGATATTTCAAACTTTTTCCAAGCTATTCACTATCAGGGGGTGATTAACTTAACCAAGTTGTCTAAATCCAATTTGGTTTCTGAATGGGAGATTTTCTTCGATACACTTTCTAAAGTGTTTGCCAACTGCACTAAATCCAACTTTCACAACATCACTTCCACTCTGCAGTATATTGGTCTTGTGGTTGTTTTCAATCAAAGGATCAATTTTGGCAAACTACTTTTACCCATTCTTCTGAGACGTCTCAGTTCTGCTTTACGTGATCATTCTACTAATCGTAGGGTTTCGTGCTACTACGCTCGTTTTCTCATGCTCATAGCAGAACATCTTCTCTCACCTGAGCATAATGCTCTTTTTGCTAACTCTTCAGTAACCGAACCCCCTCCAGTAAGCAAAAAGATTTACACTCGCCAAGACACAACCTTCAAATTCATGCAAGTTTCAGTACTTGTATCTTCTTTCATGGCCACTTATATTCCTTTACCTATCTTCAATCTTCCCGGTCATGAACAGCAAGCTCAACCTCCAGTGGTTCAAACCACCCAGGCTCAAACATCAGATGTTCTTCCTCTGCAGGTAATAATTCCTCAAACTCAAACTATTCCTCCTTCTGTTGAAAGACCCCCAGTGGTTGATAGGACTGACCATGAAGTTGTAGAACCACAACTTCAATCCCAGGTCATAGAGCCAAACACAAAGTCACAACCTATCTCAACCTCTCCCCCACTGTCTAAAATGTTGCCTAGAAGGTTAGTAGGAAGTAGTATATTATTGGATGTGAATGAACCCTTAGCTCTGCCTCCACCCAAGAAAAGAAGAACATTTACTGAGGCATCTGAAAGCCCATCCTTGTCCTCCCAACAGGACATGGACTTTGAAATGGCCAATGAACAGTTACTAGAGACATTCTCTCAACGGGATGAATCTATTGAAATTCGCCATAGGGCCATGGCATCCTGTACTGAGTCAAGCACACTTCCATTACTCACAATGGAAGCATACAGACCAATAGATGATACTCAAGACACGGAGCGAGGAGTGCACATTGAGTCGGTTACAGTGCCTGCCATAGTTACGGCAGAAGAGCAGTCACATGCTTCTGAGGGAAAATCTGACTCTCAGCCACCTTTAATAGAGTCATTTTCTCCCCTCCCAGATCCAACACCTCTGGCTCCCTCACGGGATTCTCCACTCGCAGATTTATCTGGAGAAAGTGGAGGGCAACTCGGTCAATCTATCCCTGAAGCAATTCAGACATCTATTTCACATGAAAAGATAGGTTTGACTGAGGATCGGGACTCGCGAATTCCCATTGCACCACCACTGACCTCTCTTGAAGAGGCTAGGGTGATTTTAAATGCAGGTACAGAAGATCAGCATTAGGAAGACTCCTCACGAGCAATTATATTGAGAGATACACAAGCACGTGAGTTGAGTGAATCAAACATGAGAGATATTCAGGTGAGCGCACACACAGACACAAACACTGAAAATCTGTTAGCTCAAATTGCTGAACTGAAAGAACAACTTGCAAAAAGTCAAGCTGAGGCTCAATCATTCAAAGCACAAGTGGTTGAACGGTCTTCTTCTTCCACCTCTGTCAATAATCAGCTGGCTCTCATCGGGACTGAAATATCAGATTTGAAGACATCTGTTGTACCAAAGCTTAACTCAATCCAGGCATCTCCAACGTTATCAGCTGAAGACATTTCAAACTTCTGCTTTCTCCATATAAGAATGACTTCTCTTGAAGACTTGGTTGAAATGAATCATTCACTGGATTCCTCCAGATTTCTGAAGATAGAGACAGGTATGGAACATCTGAATGAAGGGATGAAGCACTTGTACTTCATGATCAAAAATTCTCACTGCCCTAATGAAGAACAAAGGACTTTCTTTGAAGGGCCGTCTGGTGGAGGCTCAGGCTCTGGAGGTGATGGAGGTCATGGAGGATCTAAGGGAAAGTCTGTAGAGGATTCCTCAACTAAGGGGGAGAAGAAAGGGAGAAGTGGAAAGGGAAAAGAAAAAGATTCTTCTGCTGGAGGCACAGGCAAGCCTGATGATGTCTACTATAGTGGAGAACATGATGACTTTGATATTTATGACGTTCCCACTGAATCAGTCTTGGAAGATAAAGATGGTTTCTTTGAAGCTGAGGAGGAAAGTGATTTTGGAGAATGGGAAGAGGAAGCGCAAGTGGATCCTATTTTTGAGAAAGAGTTTCAGCAGCAGCAATCAGAGTTGAAAAGAAAAGAAGCTGAACTCAAAAAGGTATCCCAGATCATTGACATGAGGAAAGACATCCAAAGAACAGAAACTCTTCAAAAGCAACGTCTTCATGACATTAAAGCTAAAGAAAGGAGAAGAGATGTCAGACTGAAGATTGGTGAGAAATGGGATGAAGCTAGGAGAGTACTTGATATGCCTCAGCTGAGCACAAATAATGATAGGCAGTTTCTACATCTTCTGGACAAGCTGGAGATCTCTAATCCAAACAATGACGTGTACATGAATGCTATAAAGACTGAAGTCTCAAGGATCACAGCTGCCTTTGACAGATCTCTAAATGAAATGAGCATATTTGTATATTGTCAGAGCGAAGGATCTTTCAAAGTATCACTTCATCTGTTTGAGAATCGTTCTTTATCAGAGATTTGGGTTCTTCTCAACAAAGTCAAAAGAAGCTCAGAATTGAATGAAGTTCTTCGAGAAAGGCTCAAAGAGTTTGCCAGCAGGGCTAGTCCTCAAGTGGTCAACAATCCTCATCAGGTAAGATTCTTTAAGTCTGACTGTCTTCAAATCTGCCAGCTCGATTCACAATCTCTTAAAGACTACTCAGCTAAGCATCTTGTCTGGATGGAACATCACTTAAGAACTGCTGGATATTCATCCATGTTGAAAACTCAAGCAGCTGATCTGATTCAAGCTTATTGTGAAAAGAATATTAAAAGGTACGATCAGTTCAAGAATAAGCTAAAGTCAGTTGGAGTTCAACCAGTCAGACCAGCCAGCTTCACTTCTGAAAAGGATCGTGTCTTTGACAAGGAGTTGCTTGAAGATTTGGAAGAAGGTGAATTCGGAAGAGAAGACAACTGAATTCAATAAGCTCAAAACTTAATGTAATATGATTAGGGCTTTATGAATCAAGATAGACTAATGTAGTTATATGTTCAGTCTAGAGGAACATCTATCTTGTATTCACTTGTAAATTTCTTTTGGAATCTGGAAAATGTTAAATATAATCCAGAACTTTTCTGCTATTTACTTTCCATTACTGTTTATTTCTTTTTCTTATTTGTTAGTTGAGTTATCCTCTAAGTATTTGTTGTTATTGTCTAACAAACAAATAGGGGGAGATTTAAAGGCATATGTCATAGCCTATTTGTTTATTCGAGGATTTAACTCAACTCAAATAAGGATGTAACAAGTAAATAGTGGTTCTATCGTCAGAGAGATCTCTCAAAGTAATATATGTCAAAGGATTAAGTAACATTGTTCATCTACAGTCTCGAGGACTTGATTCACTGGAAGAAGCTCAAGAAATTGATCATGCCTCAGTGATATAAATCAAGATTGTGGATTTAATCAAGTGACAGAGATCTCGCCAGGGTATCAATTAATTACAAGGATTTAGTCTGAAGAAAATCAAGAGTATCAAAGTCAAGGTATGAAGAAATGTCACGGAAGTTAGTCACTCATGAACCAGACAGTACATCGAGTGTCAACATTGAAGTGTGGAATTGATTCATAATTATCAGAAGATTTTCAGAAGAATGGTTGTTGTTCAAGAGTAGTATTAATTCTCTATTAATTAATTAAGTTGTATAATTTAATTAAGAAAATAAATTATATCTGCAAAGATTAATTTACTGATTAATTGAATTAATTGATTAATTAATTCTGAATTAATATTATGTATTTTCAGAATTGATTTTGAATTAATATTCTATATTAATTCAGCAAGACTATCTTTTGTATTAGCAAGACAATCGGTATGACAATCAATAGTCATACCGAAAGTCATGTCAGTTCATTTGATTGTCTTGCCAATTCAGATCTACTTTCACTTTAGTAGATCATATGGATGTAGAAAAAACTTCTCATTTTGATGAATTGGAAACATCTCTTTTCAATTTTTATTTACGGATTGTCTTGCCGAAAGTCTTTCTAGTTCAAATGAATTGTCTTGCCGAAAGTCTTTCTGGATCAAGTGGATTGTTTTGTTTACTTAACAACAGCAGCTGATTCTCAACAGAAAGAATTGAATACAGCCAACTACTCAAGAACACAGAAAGAAAAATAGAAAGCAGTGAACTTATTATTCTCAACTGCAATATCTCTGGACATTCATTTCTAGTATTTATTGTTAAATCTTAACCACTAGAAATCCTTTTCTTGTTCTTGATCTAGCGGATCCAAATCCCTAGAACTTAATCTTAAATTGTATTTAGCATTTGATCCTTTTTATTACAAAAATAGAAAAAGTTCATGTCGAATTTATTCTAAATTTGGAATAATTTATTTGAGATTAATCCCTTGTAAACGATACCGTTGTTGTAACACCTTTCAAGTTTAATAATAGTTTTATTTAACTTGAATTTTGTTTCACCTTTTTTTTTATTCCGCATTTTATTCGATTAAACTGTATTGTTTGTATTCAACCCCCTTTCTACAAACATATTGAGACCTAACAATTACAAATATAAATCTATATATTGATATTATGATGGGGCAGTGAAGATCGATCAGAAATTGAAATTTTAGTGGTTTTTTATAACGAAGTTCAGTTGAATTTCGTTCTAAAACTTTGTAATTTGTACTCCTCATTCTTTTTACGAGTAGTATTTGAAATATTAAATTGGGTATTAAAATTTTATCGTGACATTATTAATTTAATAATTCTGAATATTTTTATTGAAATTATGTGAATGCACCAAGTCTCTTATTAGTAATTTGATTTATTATCATAAGACCACGTTAAGTGACTTTAGGATACATTTTGGACTCTAGAATTATTCTTTTCTTTACTAATCAATCAAAATCTATCTTTCATTTAATCAAGTTAAATAATTAATAATACTTATAAATTTGAATAATAATAGTCACCTTATTTTTTCCTTTAATTCACCTTTTAATTAACATAATTAATGAACGTGGACAACTTTTTTAGGACAAAATTACTAAAAATAGTGTATAAAAAAAACGGTACATATCTACTATTATATATATTTGTCGGTGAATGAAAATCAAACCCAAAATCGGAATAGCGATGGATAAATTATGCTATAAAATATATAAATTTGTAATATATGTCATTCTATTCTTTTCCTAACTTTTCCCTTTCAGATGTTCTCTTATATTTCAAAAAAATTCAAAATAAGTAAAATTTTATAATACAAAAACCTAACAATATCATCATTTACCTAAAATTTTCTTACATTTTCATGGCTAACTTACAAATCTTCTTAAATTGATGTCCAATCCCATTATAAAAAATAGGGGGACGCAGTAACAATTTATATCATGTCCATGTGACTCCGCACTTGTACACACAGAAAGACAAGTTTAAATTCTGGTGCCGCCACTATCTTTGGGACCATCAACCATGGCGTTCGTATTAAGGAGAAAGTTAGGTATATACAAGCACAGTATTTGTAATTTATTTTCTGATTAATTATGATGATAGGTATTCTATGAAATACTTAATTACATTCCATATATTGCTACTATATATCATATATCCATTGATTTTTTGCTTAATAAAATTTGTTTGATTTTTATAATATATTTTTATTCTAAAATGATTTTATAATAATATAATTTATTCTTAATTATAATAAAAGATGAATTTATATACATAACAAATAAACAAAACATGAAAACTATTAATGAATTTATTTTTTTGGTGCCACGTTATAAAAAATGGCATCGTTTTAACTTTTGAAACTAATATAACCTGTCAGACCTCCGACCAACAATTTCATTATGCGAAAATTTTTTCGTTCGATTTTACCAGATCGAATATAACGAATTATTTATGTTGTAGCCATTGATTAAATTGAACCAAGACCTAGTAGTATATAAGATTTGTGTCTTCGTTACCTCGTCAAAGATAATCATTGCATATATTACATGCATCGACCAGTACAGCAGCTAATAAAGGTCAAAGTTATGGCAGTACAGGAGGTAATCCGTTTAATGGCATAAATCACTCGCACCGCTTATAATTGTATAGTTCTTTACGGATAATCGCCAAATATAGATTGAATATGAACTGAAATTACAGGAACCGCATATCCGTGAATTGACTGCGGACTGTGGATTTAATTTTTAAATAATCGTAAAAGTCGAATCGCAACCGCAAACCGCTATATATATAATATAATATAATATATAATATATATCATCAAACGGAGAAACAACCATATATATGAATTAAATGATAAAGAGTTTGGGATTTTGGGATATAATATATACTAGCGTAAAAGCCCGTGCGAGGCACGGGCCTGTATTTATATCGAAATATTATCTCGAATGAATTTATGTTTATAAAAAAATAATTTTTGAATACAATAAATGATTTTTTAACTCTATTTTATATTCATACATCAATTACGTAATAATGAATAATATATTTTATAAATTTAATTACATTTCATAAAAATTTAAATAAATAAATATGCAATGAAAATGAGATAACATAAAAGTCATCACTGTATTTTCTTATTTTTTTTCTTTTTGAACATATAGACAACTTAAATGGTGAAAACTTATTTTTGTCGTAAAGTTCGACTCTCGCTCAACCCCGATAATTTTGATATTAGATACTTAGCTTAAGATAGATAAACTTAATTACTAAAAAAAATTCAAACTCTATTATTATAACAAAAATACTTGTAGTGTGTTTATAGGGATATGCATCGGGTCATTTCGGGATCAGAAGGTGATATCTGATCCCCAAAGCCACCCAGCACCCCGAACGAAGATTTTGTCATTTTCAGTCCTCACTCGATGGGAAATCCTACGAGAATTCTAGAAATAATTAAAAATATTAATCATGTATTTTTATTTTTATTTTTTTAAAAAAATCTACTAATTCATATTATACAAAAACATGAGTAATATCTCATATTTTTAAAATAAAATCATATTAAAATTGATTTAAAATATAAAGAAATGATAAATTAAAATTCAGACAAATATTTTAAATTATAATGTAAAAAAATTGATCAACATAATTTTAGATTAATTTAAGAATAAAATAATATTTTATTAATATTTTTATAATAATTAATTTAATAAAATATATAAATATGTTGTTATGCATATATATATATATATATAATCGTGGTCGGGGAAAAGGGACGGGGAGATACTAATCCTAAACTCGCCCGATCTCCGAAATTTTATAAAACCTTCCTCGTTGCTAGGCCCGTCCCCGAAAACTTCTCGAAATCCCTAACCCGAACAGGTTAGGATCGATCGGGATCAGGAGGGCGTTCATTACCATTCCTATTGATTTCATTGAGATTAAAAAAATGAAGAGTGAAAAAAGAGAGCAGATTCATTACTAATTCGTCTCAATTCTAAATTATAAAAACACTTAGGTTGACTAAGCGTGTAAATTAATAAGAGTGTAAAAATTTTAAAACTAATAAAAAACTAACATTCTCTTTTAGAAGATAATAACAAATGAAGTACACTCAAAAAAATATCATGATAAAAAATAAAATTTTAAAATGAGGGTGTAAAAATGAATGTTGTCTAATTTAATAAAACTTCCGGCACTAATTTTCTTATTTTACAAATATACTTAATACAAGTAATGAAATGCACTAAATTTAATATATTATTTATATTATATCAAATTTTAGTATTTATTTTTCTGTGTCACTGCTCGACTAACCCAATTCATTGTTCTAAAACTCAAACATTTTAGCCAAGATATCGACCGAGTACACATAATTGAACTTATTCACGAGCTGATTTTTCTTTAGTCGAATAAAACCCGATTTTGAGTCTAACTCGGATCAAACTTATATCTACTCAGATTATTAGGAAGTCTAAAAATAAATAGAAAGTAAGAAAAATATTGAACCAACACAATTACTTAATTATTTAAGAGTCTTTCAAAATTTACTTGCTCATCTCGTTGTGTAATCTATATATGTTTGATTTTATACAAAATTAATATTTTTACCTCTGTAATATAATTAATATTTTTCTGTTATGTAGGAGTATGTATATAATAATGATAAGAATAAGAGTAATGCATATATTTACGATTGGTTTCATCTTTAAAAGTAATATCTAATTTTTTATATGATACATATGTATAACAAGGGTATCTCCCATCACATTTTTATATGTCATATTACTTCATTTCTTACTCTATATATGAAGTTGTGGGGGCTCCAATGATGAATTACCCTATCTTTATAAATAAAGGAAAGTACCGTGCAACTTCAAATTTGGAGTTACACCGTAAATATGAAGATATTGGTTTTATAATAAACCCTCTCACATGTTTCTATATCATGTAGGTCCAACTCTTTGTGTATTTTAAAATTATTTAATTATTGTACATAGAGATTAAGTAGATTTAAAGTAAAATTTGAAGGCATGATTGGAGATGAAATGGTAATATAAGTAAAAAACTGTGAAATCTGAAAATAAAATTATTTTAAAATAGAGCAATGCTTGGAGATGACCTAATGAATTAGTTTTTAAAGTTAAAATTTTAATATATTTGATTTTTTAGATCCAAGTACTCATTTTAAGTACTCCCGGATTAAACCGAATATTTTTGACTCGACAATCACACAAGTCAAACTGCATAAAATAGAATTATGATTTTTCGAAAATAAATCCAAAAAAAGTATAAAAAATATTTAATTTTATATATATTTTAAAACATAATTGAAATGTGTGTGTGTCTAACTACAAAATTTAAATTGTAACTATATAATTATATAAACTATCATTTTATTTACTCAAAAGTTAAAATTAGAAAAAGGAGAAAATATAATTTTTTAAACAAAACTTTTAAAATAAAATAAAAGTTCATTATAGCACCATTGTTCTAAGATATAATTTAGTCACAAGTTCGATTCTCGTATATTTGATTTTTTTTATCTGATTACTCATTTTAAGTATTTTCGGATTAAACCGAATAGTTTTGACTCGATAAACATATAAGTCAAACTGAATTAATGAAATTATGATTTTTTGAAATAAATCCAAAAAACGTATAAAAAATATTTAATTTTATAATATATATATATCATAACAATTATAACATAATTGATATATATATATATATATCTGTGTGTGTTTGTCTAACTACAAAATTTACATCACAGCACTAAAATTTTATTCACTCAAATATTAAAATAATAAAAAAAGAATTTGATAAAAGGAGAGCATATGGCTTATCTAATTTGGACTCAAAAAGTTGTGTGATAGTGCCATTTTAAAAAAATTTCAAAACAAAAGGGCAAAATTGTGATTTCACAGCCATTAAAATGGCTTTTTTTACCCTTGGTTGACATATAATATATAGTAAAAGATTATCAAACACAGAAATAACCACCATATATAATTTGCACTAACTACTTGTACAATTTGTAGTACATTTTATTTTACAAATTGTAAGATTTGATAAGTATAATTGTAATTGAATTATTTTTATTTATCATTTATCGTACAAGTCGATGGTTGAACCGCAAGTCGATCCTCACCAATCACAACCGCGCGGTTGAAAAAATCATGATTAATCGCAATCACAAATACGACTGGGGTTGAGATTTAAAAAACCGCTATACATAATTTGGTGCGATTTTAATCTTCTGATTGCACCAAACCTAACCGCGTACAACCCTGATCAAAGCTGAACCAGCTAATGATATAAAGTACCATCTTTTTCATCTCAAGTTTAATTTAAAACATAAATATTTGCCAGTAAAGTGTTATATATATATACTAACAAAATAGAGCGGACATGCATGAGAAAAATGATTACGCTACCCGGAAATATGTGTGTGTGACAGTAATAAAGTTGGAGAAGATAGTTTTTTTTTTCCTTTTTAAATTGTTTGTTTTTATTCTTGTTTGCTGTAAAAGTAAATTTTAAATTACTATATTCTATAAATTATAATAAATAAAAGTGGTTTAACCTCCCGAAAGCTTGTACTCTACTGGATTTTAGCTTTATAGGACTTTCGATTACGCGTGTTTGAAACTATGAACATACTATGATAGTTTTAAACTTTTATTTAACCAAACGCGTTTGTGATTAATGTTAATTGAAAGTAAATGATTCAGCACCACGGAAAGTATAATCACAAAAAGACCATAATTTTTAAACGGAAGATTATCATAAAGTTAAGCACATGATCAGTATCTTATTTAAAGTTAATGTGGATTGGTATATTTCAAATATGCAAACCCAAATTTTATTCGAAACCAGCAGTATAGATATATAACTTCAATGAATGTAGATTGGTCTAAACACGGGTAATGCCGTATATTTTCCAAAATAATTACTGAATGATGTATTCTGATATTCATTACATTTTAATTTATGACCGCATATATATTTACATGGGATCACATTTCATTACTAAAAAAATTACTAAACACAAGTCTTACATATCAATATTTAAAAATATTTTAGAAAATCGTTTTGAGATTTTAACATTTTTGTAAATAAGAGTCGTCCACATCAACATTTTAAAAATATTTTAAGAAACCGTCTTGGAACTCCGCCGCGTACCACAAGCATTCACTTTTTATAAAATCTGAATTTGTTATATTAAGGTTAAAAGTTTGCTTCTTGAACACACTATCGCTATATGAAAATTGCGATTTTAGTGCTTCTCGCCCAACCCGTACCTTCTATAAGATGATCATTCACATGTATCATTTCCGACGAGTAGTTCAACCAATCTTGTATCAATGATCAAAATATTAGTTTTAGTTATGATAATTAACCTAATAATTATGAGATCAAGCCATATCGCAATTTGGTACATATCGTCATTTACGATCATGTGTTGATATAATTATTTATAACTAATCAATTTTATGTCATATTTCGAGAAAACATAAATAATATTACCCCCTTCATTTTTTTACTTGCATATTTCCTTATATTTCCTTTTATAAAAATTAAATTGACCAATTTTTTTATTAAAGATTAAATATTATTCTTATATTATTTTAAAATTTTAAAAATTATATATTATACTAGATTAAATCAACTTTCAGATGATGTAATTTTTTTTATTTTGTTTAATTAAAAAATATTAATAAATTTTGATTAAATTTTAGTCAATTTAACTGGATTAAAATCAAATGTGACAATTAAAATGAGACGGAGAGGAGTATTAATTTATAAAATGAACTCAAAGCGCACTTTGAAGCGATTCAATGTGTTGATGTGATTACCCATAACTAACCGATTTTATGTTTCACCATGTTTCGATGCAACATAAAACAGTACTGTATTATTAAATTCAAAAATGGATTCAAAGCGCACTTGGATAATTTAAACAACAATCTCAAACTCTTGCAGAACATGCACCAAGAGGGATGCAATACCGATGTGAACCAGCATTCTTCTAAAGTCGAGGAGCTCAGAATTCTAAAGCTCTCCTTCCTATCAACATGATTTATAAATCAAGAAACACCCCCCCCCCTCCCTTCTTGTGTGTGCACGCTGCATTGAAGCTCCTTGTAATAGTATAACATATCTCGAAGAGATGATGACAATTTGGGGATGATGATTGCTCACTTTTCCCAAAGCCATTGGTAAAAAAACATAAAAAAGAAAAATATCTCAAGAATAACCAAACACTACTTTCTCATTCCATGAAAAGAAGAGACTATTTGGCCAAGGTTCCATGCATGCAAGCACATGCATTTTCTCCTTCCCCCATGACTTTCCAAGCAACCCCCTCTGGCCCTCTTTTATTCCACATGAGAATATGTTTCAATAAGTGCAAAATTTGCAACTCCAAGTTGAGTTTACATTTATAAATGTCAAAATAAATTTAACTATGTGCCATGCTCCAAATTCCAATGGGAATGAGTGAAGTTAACTTGTTTTTCGGGGATTTAATACAATGGTCCATAGTTGTATGCAACTTAATACTAGTAGTATAACATCAACAATCTCAATGCTAGGAACAGGTATATCTTGAAATGGCAATCTCAATATGATAACGAAACTTGTAGAGTGATGGCGGTGGTGGTGGTGGAGCTAGGTGAAGGCGTTGTGTTTTAACCGAGGGGAAAGTGAGCCTACTCCTCATTTCCACGTGGGTACATTCTGCATCTCCTCGTCAGCATTGTTGATCTCTCGGGAATTAATTCTTAAGCAACAGATACTAGATATTTTTTTCTTCCAAGAAGAAAAACTAGACAAACAAGTTTCAAACTTTCCTTTCACAATTTATTCTACTTCCAAGTCATTTTCAAGCTTAATTGTGTTCCTGCTGCTTACTGGAACCCCCTAGAGCTCACACCAAGCTTTGCATATGCTGATGCACGTAAAATGTATATTAAAGCCCGTAAAATAAAAAGGCCCTGTAAAATGTATTTATCTAGCACCTATGTTGTATAAATAATCTTTCTAATTGTGTCAGTTCCCACAGCAATATTCAAATTGTTATCAGTATTTAACAATTTTTTTTAGTTATCCTGTCATATATTTCATGTCAATCTTTTAAAATTTTAAGATCAAGTGAGATTATGAAAGATGTACATTAAGCAAAGACATTGAATTGTTGTCAGGAGTACTGAAGTACACAGTATACTATAATTGACATAGCAATAAATATTACAACCATCTAGAAATGTTTTATTAACTGTTGCACAGACCCTGCTTACCTATCCTGACCGAGGGGCTTAAACCAGCTTGCTGGAGTAGTCCTCTCCTGCATAATCCAATAAAAGGGTGTAACTCACTGGTCTAGGCAATATTCAAAATAAAAATAAAAATTATCAGCTTAATTTTTAAAACCCTTGAATCCATTATCAACTTTATAGTGTACATACAGAACTCTGCTAATATTAAAGTAACAATATTTTACACAGTTCCGGAAGCCTTCATATGCAACTTGAATAAACTTCAATTAGAAAAAGGTGATGTAGAGAATCATGATGCGCCCGGGTAGTGGCAAAGGCACTCCTAGTGCGAGAAGAAGTTCAGGGTTCAAAATATATGAATTCTAAAAAAAAAAATATGAGGTAATTAGTATTGTAAATAAACAGAGGTAATTTGTAAGGTAAAAGACTTGATCCTTATAATTGGAAGAAGAAAACAATTATGATTTCCACCAATAAACATCTTTTACATACAAACATATGTGATTGCGTACTCTGTGTGTGTGCGCAAGTGTATAAACTAATAAACGTATATGTAGAGGAAAACTACAGCTACTGGTCCAGGGTACCAGTTATTTCTGTATATGGACAGCAAAAATCACTGATAGGGAGTTTCCCTTGGGTTTGTATTTGCAACATTTGTTGCATTGGTTTCCCTAACTATATGTTATCCGCAGAGTGACATTTATTACAGGGATTACGAAATTGATCCAACAGAATTTGATACTGCAAGGACCAATACACAAAATAAAACTTCCACGGGAAGCTTGCAGGTCGACCATGTGCCCACCTAGGTTGATGCAACTGAGTATATAGATTGGGGTGGCTAGCTATCTTCCTAGGTGGCAAGTATACATAATAAATTTGTAGTAGGATAACGTATTATATCGCAAGAGTAAACATCAGGTATGTGTGTATGCAGACAGACAGAGACGTACTCAGCAGAGTTTTAAAACATAACCAAGCATTTCCAAACAATGGCTACCATTCTTTTGTGTATTGAGAGGTGTGTTGTTCAAAGAAAATTCTCTGTTACAGATGAATTTCATGTTCATACGGAGTGTGTTCTGTAATCTAAAGTCAATAAGCAGATTAATTATTAAATCGATGTACTTATATCTAAATTTGTAAATGTACATATTAAACTAAGGGGGTGACCACATACTTATGATTTGCGAAAGAGCTTCAAAGCATCATTTTCGAATCCATATCACATGGTGTACTCATGGCTAGTTCCCCTATTTAAACCTCTCCATCCCTCTAACCCCCTCCACACATTTGCTTCAAACAAAATTAACTACACATTCATCTCTTTCTTGTTCTATATCTCTCGTTCAACAAAGACAAGCTATTTCTTAAACCTTCTTTTCTGTCTGATCTTTTAATGCTACTTTGACTTCATTCAAGAAAAACCGGCTTCAAGTTAATACTCATATATAAATACACTCTTGATGCATTGTACTAATCTCCATATTCCAAAAATGGTTAATAACCTTGAACATGAAGATCACTTCTTTGCTGGTCGCTGCATATTGGTGAATGGACCTGTCATTGTAGGTGCTGGTCCATCTGGCCTTGCAGTGGCTGCTGGCCTTAAACAACAAGGAGTCCCATATGTAATCCTAGACCGAGCAGCCTGCATTGCCTCCCTATGGCAAAACAGAACTTATGACCGCCTCAAGCTTCACCTACCTAAACAATTCTGCCAATTACCCTATTACCCATTTCCGGAAACCTTTCCTGAATATCCCACAAAATACCAGTTCATAGAGTATCTCGAGTCCTATGCTAAACACTTTGAGATTAGCCCGAGGTTTAATGAGTCTGTCATGTCCGCCAAATATGACAAAACTTGCAGTCTTTGGCGAATTAAGACTACAATGCCTAACTGTCCGGGCAGGGGTGATATTGAGTATATTTGCAGGTGGCTTGTTGTGGCAACAGGTGAAAATGCAGAGAAAGTTGTCCCAGAATTTGAAGGCTTGGAAGAGTTTGGTGGCAATGTCATGCATGCTTGTGACTATAGGTCTGGTGATGTTTACAAGGGCAAGCGCGTTTTAGTTGTTGGCTGTGGCAATTCAGGCATGGAAGTATCTCTTGATTTGTGCCACCACGATGCAATTCCATCCATGGTTGTTCGAAGCTCGGTGAGTAAACAGTAGAGAACATTCTGTTTTAGAGAAACTACACTAGCAAAAATATATGTTTACTTGTGATCATAAAAAAATATGTACCTAATCATAACAAAATATGTTGGTTTTGATTAACAGGTTCATGTGTTGCCTAGAGAGCTTTTTGGAAGATCAACATTCGAGTTAGCTGTTGCCATGTTGAAATGGTTACCAATATGGGCTGTCGATATAATCTTGCTGGCTAGTGCAAGGCTGGTACTTGGAAATATAGAGAAACACGGTCTGAAAAGACCAGCAATGGGACCTTTACAGCTGAAGGACTCGGCAGGAAAAACACCAGTCCTGGATATTGGTGCATTACACAAGATCAAGCGTGGGGATATTAAAATAGTGCCTGGAATCAAGAAATTTTCACAGGGTATAGTGGAACTTGTGAATGGAACAAACCTTGAAATTGATTCTGTTATTTTGGCAACTGGGTATTGCAGCAATGTTCCTTCATGGTTGAAGGTAAGTGTTGATATTTCTTATTTTTTATATGTAATAAATTTAATACATTATCAGTTATATATATTCATAGTTAGTACTCCTAACATGGATTTGTGTGACAGTTATGGAAGTTAACCTTCTAGATTCTCTGTTACACACATGCGTACTCTGCCACCCATTAGACTGTTGTTCTATGAGGTGGTTGAGATGCTCTTTTAATTTAAATGAAAAATAATTATTTCTTCAGAGGTTTCTTCAGTGTCTAAAATCTATGACAGATTAAACACAGAAAAACTTATACATCAGACCCTTTGACTTTAGTTATTTTGGTTTTTTTAATAATTCTGTTGAATTATTACTATTCCATGCCAAGCTAACTATTATTTTTTCAGCAGGAAAATGAATTTTTTACAAGAGAAGGCATTCCAGTGGCTCCCTTTCCGAATGGGTGGAAAGGAAAACTCGGGCTATATGCAGTTGGTTTCACAAGGAAAGGTCTCTCAGGAGCATCTTTAGATGCAATGAGAGTAGCACAAGCTATTGGCAAACTCTGGAAAGAAGAAACAAAACAGAAGAAGCATTCGGTAGCAGTTGCAGGCCTCAAAAGATATAAATCTTAATTCTGATACACTGGATTTGCAATACAAGTAATTCTGAAGAAAAAGACAGTAGAAATTAGGGAAGCTACCAAGTACTGCATTTACATTTATCTGTTTTGTTTTGATTTCCTATGTTTTGTATTTAAGTTCCGGTAATGGTAGTTGATAAAAATGTAACCAGAAAAGGGGATGTGAATCTGAGAGCAGCCCTCTTCGGATAAAATCCCAGGTCTTAGAATGGTTTTGGGAATTCTGTACAAAGGAAGACGAGGCTTTCGACTTTTGTGTTTACCTGATAATCATTGTATATGCAATAATCCTTATGTATTACAAAAAGTTTCTTTATCTATACAAAGATGCTTGTGTTTTTATATCAAAATGTAAGAAGCCAAAAGTGTGATAATTAGAGTTCATAGCTAATGATGAGCTAAGTTTGATTCTGACTTAGATTATTTGGATCTCAAAGATTCTCAATCCTAGAAACTTATAATTTCTAACAACTAAAACTTGTAGTGTTGTACATTATGAACTAGTATAATATTAGTTCAAAACAACAGGTTATAAGAAACTCTCTCTTTCCGCATCCACATTTTGGTCCACCCTAGTATTGAATACAATTGATGGGGCTCACTCTCCATATTCTAGTTTTATCAGGGACCCAATAAATATTGTGGACCTAATGTTCATTATTCCCCAACATATAAATTCTTCTTATTGTTATACTGACTCTTCACTGATTTTGCATAGGAAATGTATATAAACTCTAGATCTTGGTAATTGGATGTAGACTAGCACATGGAAAGAGAGCCCACAGGGGCTGCAAGAATTAACATGCACATAAGAAATATATGTACAATCCCCATCATAGGTAAAAGAAATTCCTAGATTTGGAATCAAGTCACAAGAAGTTGTTAACTGTAAATTTGACATTCTTTTTGTTAGTTGTAGAGATACAAACCATAAGGTCTGATCATAGAACTGGAGTGATGATCCCCCAGGTTGTTTACGACGAAAATAAGTGTTGAAATACGATATAAGATCCTAGTAAGTCCCTTCACCAAACCTTAAGGTTTATAAGCAAAGGAAAATATTGAGAATAATAGTGATTTCCATATAACATTACTTCAGTATTCTAAAAACTTAGTGTAAGATATTGTATATCTGGGATCAAGGGATGGCAGAGAAATTGTAGTATCATAATCTGGGATGAGATAAATTCTTGGTTCTTGTAATTTATTGAACTTTCCAATGCTTGAATGATTGGTACATATGTGCGTATAACTAAATATATCTAGCCAATTATTACCACCACCACCTATGACATTGGGATATCTTAAATTCCTAAGAAACATATACAAGTATATAGGCTGAATCATTTGTACATAGATGATCATCACCATTTGCAACCATCCCTAGAAAAACTTTTCTTCAAAGTAGCATAAAGGAACAATCATTCTCAATCTCTGGGCGTATAATGTTGAGTTACAAAAGTCACACATGTTCTCTAGGCTTTAATTCAGACACATGCAGGACAATTAGTAAACTAACAATACAAGGCCAGAAGACAAACTGATAGTAAGAACAGGAAAAGAAAGAGAGGAAAGATTAATGCAGTTAAAATAAACAACAAGGAGAAAGAAAAGTAAAGCCATTCTAATTATTCCCAGATAATAAGTATACATTTGTTCTACTACAAACCTTTCTAATATTCAAAATAACTAGAGAACCTGGTCATTTAATTACGTAATCTAGTAAGTATAGTTAGTTTAGTAATAATGTTGTAAGATTGTGAGACTCTCCCTTCCTCGCTCTCTCCCTACTCACACATTTTTGGTAACACTAACTTGAGATTAAGTAACATTACTGTATATGACATGAGTTCAGCCTGATAAAACTATGATTATTTGTGTAGTGGAGTTTACACGGTTGTAGCTTATGGTACAACATATAACTCGAGATTCAGAATAGTTTCTGTATTATAAATATGGTTTGAATTTGAATGTTTTTCCAAATTCATTAGGAGACATAGAGGAATACATATATATTCACATAGACAAGACATATGAGTCTCCATGCTGTTGATTTAAACAAGCAGAAGACTTTCATCTCAGTGGCTCATCCAGACTCACTTTACAACCAAACACTCTAAAAACGTCATAAACAAAAACTAATGCAGGCCAATTTGTAAGTTAAATGATTTTACAAGTTAATGCTTATTTCATCGACTTATTTCGTTCATGCAAAGATTGAGTTTGTTCACACTTCCAGCTTGTAACATGGGAGCTACAGTTGTATCTGTCCTTTTCATTTGGAATTTACATGTACTAATACCCTCTTATACAGAAGACATCTCTTTAATCGAGAGAAAAAAACACATGGGGTGGCCACGGCCTATCTATAAATATTCAGGTCCTCAAGGGACTGCCCATTCCATCTTGTTCTCATCTCAGTTCATCAGTCCAAATTTATTATTGCTCATCTAGACATGGCTATGTCCTTATTAGAGCTCTTTCTATAAATTGCAATGGCCTAATAAACTCTTTCATATCCTCTAAAGATTAAATAACTTTCAGGAACTATAAACGTGATCAACTTTGGTATATCAATCAGGTTGCGTACGTTCTCGTCATATTCCAGACGGACCAGACATAGTCTTGACAAAGCATAATTCGTTACCTAAATAGAATCAAGTAATTAACAATATCTGAGGCTGAGAGTCATGTGTAAGATCAGATTAAAGGCATTTTTCAAAACCCTGCTTGCGTTATCTAAAAAAGCGTAATGGACTTTAAACAGTGTTATAAAATATCCAAAAAGAATGCCAAGGTTCAGAGTATATTTTAAAATCCTAATTTAACCTTAAGCTTATAGAGAGAACAAAAGATAATCATAAATAATAAGCAGATAACATCAACAAGTAAACACAGAGTGGTATAAAGATGTCAAAAACATTGTGACTCATAAGATAATGACAAATGTGACTTGGAATACAACATAGTCAAACAAAATACTTTTCTAGAAGTAGTTTCCTGCCCATGCTCAGAACAATATAACAGTTCACTTGCCTTATAGACAGCCGGCGAAGATAAACAACAAGCTAGTTTATCATATTTGTACAGAGTAGCTGGCAGAGTACAAAGGAATTGGCTACCCAGTCAGCAAATGAGTTCAGAAACTTCATTCCCTAGAAACAAAAGAATATTTACAAAATAGTGATGGAGAAACAATTACTGGCAAATAAGAGAAGATGTTGGGGACAGAAGCTCTGACACAGATACAAATATCAAGACTCAGATATATCAAACTAAGCCAAACACATCTGGCATATCACACTCATTAGCAGGATATGGTGAATCTGAGATGTATGCGGACCTTGCCCCACTCTCAGAAGTAGACGGCTATTTTCTTTAAATAAAAGATCGGTTTATGAGAAAATTTAGTTATAATGTCTGAAGAATATCCGACCTTTCTAATAAACATTAGTTCGACAAGCATAAGAAGTAGACCGACAGTTTGCAGACCTCTATGGACCAACATAAACAAATCAATTGCTTTAGGTTGATAGTAAAGTCATGCTCTTTTAATCACCTAAACAGAATTAATAAATAGTTTATATACTGAATCTAAGAGGTTAGTAGCATATAAATCAACTAAACCTTCGGGAACTTTTTCTCATAACCGAGGAACATCAACATTTTTATTAAATTAATAACCAGAGTGTATCCAGGATATATATCTAGTGGTTGCTTAGTGGTAAAAAATAGTTGAGTATAACTCTAACAACTATCAAACCTAATAAGCTTTGTATAATAAGTTTTTCTTGCTGTGCTAGCACATAGCCTGTAAATAGGTAGGATAGAAATCTATTACTACTTACTATCAAAATCCGAGAGATTGAAGGAAACTTGAACAAGATTAATAGATCATTTAACCGTCCCACATCGAGGACGCAAAGAAGAATTGTTCTAGAAACAAATCCGTGCAGATTCTTTCCACGGCCCAAAGTGGACAACGTCAATACTAATGTGGAATTGAGGTGTTTTGCGTGATCCATAAGTTGGGCCCGTATTACATCGGTACCCACACACCATTACCATTTAAATAGTTTTTGCCAATAATAGAGTCATTTTTCTACATAAAACACATTCTTCAACACCAGTTCCCTATACCTTGCACTTCCAAAAGACTACTAAATTATTGTTTTTAACTTCTGAAATTCCAGACCCTATATAGGTAGAATTAGTTCTGTATCATGTTTTTGACAATAGACTTGGATATTTAATGATTGACATATATGGAGTTCTTCACAAATTGTAGTTTTGTTTATTTTTTACTTAATAATTCAGAATCATAATATCAACTAAACATCTTACTTATATAAACTAAAATTTGTCACCCTGTTGTAGAGAAGGCCTCGTCCCGCCCAAACGAGCAAATATTCTATCTTACTAAACAAAGTACAAATTCAACTAATTATATTAACATAACTTATCCCGAGCAATGTGCGTTATGGTCAAGTAGATATTATCTTAGTAACATGATGTTTATGTTCGAGTCTTATTAGAGGCATGGTTTTCCCTCATCTAAACAAGTTGATGGTTCATATCTCAGTTTTAAGTGTGAGTATTTAAATTTCTACGATCAAAAACAAATATTGGAATTTCATATATCCTTAACAAATAAATACAATTATGTGACTCGTAACATCCTGAAAAACAAAAAATTAACCGATTTCTCTTTCGGGTGTTGGCCTTTTATGGCCAAAATAGCTCTAAAAACATAACTTAAAAGATGTATTTTTAGAGTGCAGTAACGTTTCCATTACAAAATTCATTTTATTTAAAAAAAATCCATAAACACCACTTGGTTTTGTGTTTTGATCTGCTTCGCTTACATTTCTCCATGCTAATGTAACTTGAAAAAGCGTTTATGCATTTTAAAATATACAATCCACTAGCCCAACATCATCAAGCCCAACTTGAGAGTGCAACAGAGGGCCTTTTCTCTTTCTTTTTATCATTCATTCATTCACCCCTAAATCCCTAATACAATGTTTGATTTTGGAGACAAATTCCTCCAATATAAAACCTGTATCAAATTTGATTTCGTGTTTGCATATGTTATATGTATGACTTGGAACCAAGGGTACAAGAACACAAGTATAATAATATAAATAATGATATGCTAGAAACTATGACGCGTGCATAGGCAATTTCAAAACAATTTTAGAGACAAATATAGTTTATACTTTATTATATCTATTTATCATGCATATGTAGTAGGGTTTTGTGTTTATATAAATATACCTAACATAAGGGAGAGGAGACAAAGAGGATACCTTCGGAGTTTAGTTGGGATCGATCAGGAGATAATAAATACTGTAAGCAAGACGAGGACCGGAGCTCCTAAATACTACTCCCGGAAAAGAACCAGGAATGATTGTATTTGTGGGCTTATTCATATCTCTACGCTCACATTCATTTCATTTTAAATCTGAAATTCTTGTACTGACATTGTTGAAAATAAAAAATTATACTTTTAACTTAACTAAGCTATATTGGCAGGTTATTTCAGTAATTAACCGGTCAAAATTCAGACAAATTTGAAATTGTAACTTGGAACTTAGAGCAAGTCCAACATACTACTTATCCAAGTTTTTAAGTTAAAATTTAAGGAACGAGGACGAAAAATATGCTCCAACGGCCTCTTAGTGATTCCTCAGATAGAGCAAGTCCAACAGCTCCCTTATATTGAGCTCTTAACTTTAATTATAAGGATTTTGACAAAAAATAGCACTCCAACGGTGTCTTAGTACTTCTGTAAATCTCTAAGACAGGAGCATCATTTTTTATCTTTAAGGAACTTCTAGTGCTCACTTATAACATTTTTAGCAATAAAAAATTCATTTCTCTATCTTCTTTTTACTTTTCTCTCTCTTTTTGTTCCACTTTTTGTCCATATTTTTTCAAATTTATTAATATAATAATAATAAGGAAAAAAGATAAGAATCATTGTTGGAGTTGAAATTCAAAATTATGTCTTAAATTACTAAGAACTAATATTTTATAATATTATAAGGAACTAACTTGAACACCGTCGGACTTGCTCTTAAATCATTAAGATCATCCATTCGTTCTTTATTTTTAAGAACTAGCACTATCTTTTTAAGAATTCCCTAACCATTATTTTATAATATATTATGGGGACCACTATCTCTTTCTCTCTCTTTTACATTATATTTAAATTTATTCAATGTACTTTTAATAGTAAAATATGATAAAAGGAATAAATTGAAGTAGTATTGTTGTAGACAAACATACTTCTTCATGTCTTACCTTACTAAGAGCTAATTTTTTATATTATATTTAAGGATTAAGTTAGCATACTGTTGGACTTGCTCTTAAGGTTTGGAATGTACCCGTGAACCCCCCAAAATCAATATGGATATAAAACAAACTATTAACATGTTATTAGGATCGTTTGGTTCGCTGGATGGTATTGAGTTGAAATCGGGAATCATGTTAATGTGGCATGGGGTTGAGGTTTCATTCTTAATATTATGTATTTGGTTCAATAGCGGAATAGATAAGATTTAATCAAAATATTTTTAGTTATAAATTTTAATCATTTAAAATATTAAATATTTAGTATTTTTCATATAATTTTAAGTTTTTAATTTAATTTTGAATTAAGTATTTACATGTAATTGTATAAAAAAGAAAATTTTATTTGATTCCTCGTGCCTTTGTTTCATACTTACCTCCCCTATTATAACAAAAACCCATGAGTTTAAGGTATGAGTGTATATGATAAAAAAAATTTAGTCAAATATTATGTATGTGTTTAAAATGAATAAAACCCATACCTAATATCAACCAAGATTTTCTCCCTAACCCTACATAAACCGTGTTACATACACAAGTACATTATTAGGGAGAGATTGCAGTTTGAATCAAGATTTCAATTTCTTGTATCACACACAGTAAGGGACAAATAAGTAGGATAAACTAATATGGAACAAATTTTCTTCAAAAAGTCATGGATAGATTTTCACATCCTATCATGTCAATCCGTGTAATAGATTTAAGTGTATCCTAACCTTGAATCTTAGCCAAACTATTACAATAGGAAAGATGCAAGCACCTCAAGTGATTCAACTTTGATGCATCTAATGATTTAACTGATGTACAGTTAAACGCATATAAATGCCTCATCTGGGAGAAAGTTCGTGAATTGTCCAAAGATACATGCACGCTGTCAATGTAAAGAGATTACAGATATATCAACTAACACTGGCTGGGTGTTAATTTGTCGAGGACGTTATCAAACAAGTTTAGATATTGCAATGACAATACAGTAAATAACTAATAGAATCTGAAATATCAACCATATAGTAATAGCTAAACTTTAGATTCCTCAGAGAGTACAAAGCAAATGCTGAAGATGGTGTAAATTCAATAGTCGTCAACATTAACAACAGATTCATATCGAGCCATTTTATTGTAAATTTCGTAACCAGAATTTTAATGTTCCCTAGGTGTCCAAATTAGGAATTTCTCTAAAGTTTAAGTGGCATACCCGGAAAAAAGGTCCAGAATCTCACATTTTGGAGGGGATTGGCCCAAAACATCACAAGTCGGGAATATAGCCCGACCCAAACTATCACAGAGAAACGAAATGAAAAAATGCGTTTATATGAACTGTCAAAACTAGCCCTACGAATAAAATATAAGTTTATTAGGCTGAATAAAAACTTTATTTCACTTGAGTTTTAAAATTGGGGGCGACTAAAACAAAGGAAATTAGGGTTCGTCGGTTCATTTCCATCCGTTACTATTCAACAAGCTAAGGAAATTCTTTTATGTTTTCTCAATTCTCTTATATTTCTATCCTTTTATATACATACATAGATCTCTTTATTCATATTTTATGTGTTTTAATGTTATTAATGTATTTTTTGTTATTTGTAAGACATATCTATGTATTTGTGACACTCTCAATCTTGAGGTTAGGAAATGAGGACCCACACACCATTGAACTAACAATAAAATAACATGAACCTTGATGAACTACTAACAGGATCCAAACAGGATTAAGTATGAGACAAGATAAAACTATCAACCAACATATTATTATTTCAACCCAAATTATATTATCAAATTTACACAATCGCTTCCGACTTGGAACCGACAGATAACCCATTGTATCATTACAACCTTCCCAACTAAGCGCTTTCTCACACAACCTGTACTACCTGCTCTGGCATCTGGAAGCCTACGACACGATAGGGACCACCAAGTACGCTCTTACGAGCAGTGCGCCTAAGTCTAGCCATCTTCTCGCTTAACTGCCGTGGTTAGAACAAAGCAAACTATATGAGCATAAAAAACTCAGCAAGTAACTATATGACAGTTCTATGATGCAATAATAACAATTATCCAAAATCACTTTTAAGGCATTCTACTTTAAATCTCTAGGTGGCAGATTTCTGTCTTTGGGTATGAAATGGTTATGAAGAAAGGTTTGGGCTTTCAGGAATCAAGGCTCAAGATAGGGTGAAAGCCGACATTCATCACAAATCATTAACATGATCTCAAAGATCTTTCAAGAGGAAAGCAAAAATCTATTCAACTATGGGAATCAATTATATGATTGATAACAATACCAGAGATAAGAATTAGGGTTCTCAAAGCTGTATGCTAAACAATAACACAATCAAATCATCTCAATTCATTTTAAATCATTTCATTTTCAAGGAAGCAATTGCTAAGGAAATGCATTCAATTTCTCTTTATAAAGAGATAGGGAACCCTTGATTGGACTACTTTAACTTTCATAAATAATATGGGTGATTAGCCCGTACCGACCTCCATCTGGTCGTTAAGGTACCTATGGCATAATTTCAGCCTTAAATTGGACTAGCCCCGCTAGCCTCTTATATGACTGGACTAGTCCCACTAGTCTCTTACGTCTAAATCCAATCAATCAGGAATTCATTTGGAAAACCTTGTGTTGGAAAAGAAAGGTTTGACTAAGTTAATTTTATCATTACCAAGAATATGAAATCATTCGGACTCTTTCAAGTCGAAAATCATTCTTAAGTTCAATTCAAGAATTCAAAGGAATTGAATGAATCAAAGGTAATCAAAGATCAATACTATGATCGAGATCAAATGATAATCAAGGTACGTAAGTTAGGGAATCAAAAAGTTCTAGAATCATTACAGAATAAGATATAAAAAGGAAGGATGTAGGTTAATTAAAACAATACGCAAGGGAGTTCATAAAAGTTCTTATAAGGTTCACGAGAATTCAAGGTATCCAAAGGAATCAATAGGTACTCGGGACATGAATCAACAGGGTTACTGTAAGGTTTTGAACAATAATCAAGTCGTTACAAGAACAATATCAGGGTATTTCAAGGAATCAATAACAAGTATGGTACAAGAATAAATATCAGGGTCCTACAAAGGATCAATAACATGTATGTCACAAAAATCAATATCAGGGTTCAAGAATCAGCAACAACTTATCACAAAGAACAATAACAGGGCTTCTCAAGAATCAATAACAGGTTTATCACAAGAAACAATAATAGGGTTTCTCAAGAATCAATAACAGGTTCACAAGGAACAATAACAGAGTTTTTCAAGAATCAATAACAGGTTCACAAGGAACAATAACAGGGTTTCTCAAGAATCAATAACAGGTTCACAAGTGTTATAAAAGATCAATACTCTATCATGGCATCAACAATATCCTCTCTATAAATAATTTATACAAGTAAGCAGAGTTACTTTTCTGGATTCGCTTTCTTATTTTACGGGGTTTGAGCTACTGCCATATAGTATACCTTTCCCTTTCCTAGCCTGAATGCGTTTATGATTCGAATCTATAATTCAAAATCAAAACCCTAATTAGATTCCCACTCGACGTTCCCGGAACGTTTAACACTTAACCCAATCCGCTTTATCGCTTACTTTAAACTTACGAGTATAATTACAAGTATAGTCATATAACACATAAAACAATATACTTCACTTAAAACTCAATACTATAGTCATAACGACCACTTATACAATCTTAGAATCGAAATGACTCAATCCTTCTTTTTAGTTCCTATAATTCGAACCAAATATTAACATAAAAACCATCCATAATCATATGCAACAATTTATCTTAACATGCATGATCTATTTCACACATATTCTCTCATTTAAACCCAAATCAACCATATTTATCATAAAATCAAACCAAAATCATATAAACCGAGAACTTCATTCATAAAATTAAGTAATCATTTTGCTTATAAACAATAACTAAAAACAACTAGCATGCAAGCCATAAAAATCAATTTATTCCCTTTTTAATTACAAAACCCATTCGGGTTTTTCAAATACACACACATGCACACACCATTTTTGACATAAAACCTTTAACTCACATATTTTTATCGTCAAAAATCATTATTTAATCTATCTACTCAAGATCAAACCAAGTTACATCTTGAATACACAAAATCTTATATGCATGCAAAGAATTTTCTTAAAAATAAGATTTCATAGTCCATACCAAACTCAATATTAAATATAAGCAAGTAAATCATGGATCATCAATCAAAACTCATTTGGAAATCAAAACCCCATTTTATTTTTCCAAAAATTCGAATTACACCCAAGTCAAAACCAAAGAAAACACAACATATAACACACTACACTTCTCCTATGATCATACACTAAGAAATTGAGGTTTTCTTAGATATAATCAAGAGAAGTTGATTTTGAAACTAGCTTAAATACTTACATGCAAATGGTATATAAGTTGAAGATCAAAAATGATGACTATAGGTAGCAAGATCTTTGAATTTGGACTAAATCTTGATGTTGCATGCAAGAGAGAGAAAAAGGGAGAATGAGAAAGAATGAGAGAGAAGAAGAGAGGGAGAAAGAGCCGAGAGTGAATAAGGAGAAAGGGGAGAGATGGAAGAAGTGAAATGAATGGAGTGGGGATGGAAATGACAATCACTTGTCTCTTTTTGTTCTCACAAGTTAGTGGAAATACGAATTTACCAATCTGCCCTCCTCTCACTACTAGCACAAAAAGCATGCAAGGATGATATGGTAATTTGGTTAAGTTGAAATGAGATAGTGGGGTAGGAAATGACACAACTATACTTATATTATATTGTGAGTGGAAATGCATGCAAGAGCAATTATGTAATCTAATAATTATTAGCAAACTTTTCTTTCTTCTATTTTCTTTTCTCTTTTTATTCTTAACTCAAAACGAATTTGATTAATACATAACTTTCTCAGAAAAGGTGAAAATATCACGAATAACAATTTTAGAATATAGATATTGAAATTATCTTTCTAGACATATTTTAAAAATAATTTTTGAGCGTACGGTTTATTTTCTATGAATTTTACAAGATTACGCTCAAAATAGAATTATAACTCGATAACATCATTTTAAGATACACCGATCACCAAACAATTTCATCTATTATTTTTATAAAGTCTCTAAGACTATCTTAGAGATAATAAAACAAATTTCACATCTCGACCATACTCAAATAATTTTATAAAAATATATAAAGGTTCAATAAACCTTTATTGAATCAAATCAATTCCATAAAATCATTTAAAATCATCCAGATCACGTAATCATGCATATAGACAGCAAAACACATATATTCACACATCACAACTCATATTCGATCACAAAAATTCTCTTTTATTATTATTTCCCTTTTTCGTGTAATGGGTCGCGTCCTGTCTAACGGCCCGACGCTGAGTGTTTTCAATTACGCTTCTCAATCATTCTCTTTATACCAACTAACACATCACTGGAATATAATACTCACTTAAACATTCCTATTTCACACAATAACACATAGTTCATATTTAAATACCTTAATCTCTTTTTAAGACGGGTTCCGTTCAACCTGACGGCCCGACAACACAGCTTATCCCCTAAGCTGACTCATTAAACTGAAACAGGTCATTTTACGTTCCCATTTACTAATATACAATAAAGACAATTAACCAACAAAATTCAAATATCACATAATTTATAATTACAACACAGAATTATACTTTATTCGCTTAAATCACGTCGCGAAATTCCCAGTCGCTACAATCTACCCCCTTAAAAGGATTATGTCCCCAGAATCTAGTCTAAGCAAATTGATGGGATACTTTTCTTACATTTCACTCTCTAATTCCCAAGTTGACTTGACTCTTTTACTTTAGGATTTCTCCACAACACTCTAACTAGAGATACAACTTTATTTCTGAGCGCTTTCTCTTTTCGATCTAAGATTCGAACTGGTTGTTCCATATAAGACAAATCTTGTTGTATTTCCACTGGTTCTAATTCAATCACATGGCTTGAATCAGCATTATATTTCTTTAGAAGAGAAACGTGAAACACGTTATGAAGATGTTACATATGCGGAGGTAACGGTAACTCATAAGCCATTTTTCCGACTTGTCTTAGCACTTCGAATGGTCCAATATACCTGGGACTCCGCTTTCCTTTCTTCCCGAATTGGGATAAACCTTTCCACGGAGATATTTTTAATAACACTTTATCTCCGGGCTCGAATTGCAAATCTTTCCGACCTTGATCCGCGTACTTTTTTTGTCGATCTTGAGCAACAATCAACCTTTTACGAATCACTTTAACTTTCTCTTTTCTTTGTTGAACTAGCTCTGGGCCAATTAGTTTGCGCTCACCAACCTCGTCCCAATATATAGGGGATCTGCATTTTCTTCCGTACAATGCTTTATAGGGTGGTATGCCAATACTCGCGTGATAACTGTTGTTGTAGGGAAACTCAATCAATAGCAAATGATCGTCCCAATTTCCTTTAAAATCTAATGCACGGGTTTGCAACATGATAAGTGGCATTTTATACCACTTAGAACGTCTTAAAATGGCTTAAATTGGTGTCTTGAAATCAAGTATTTTGTGTATTTGATGCGCTTTTCTAGTGTTTATGCATTTCAGGGTATTAGTTGCATTTCGGGGGAGGAATCATCAAGAATAAGCCTTGGCATGTGTTCACCATTGTGAGAGGAAAGGAACGGGCAGATTACGGTGAAGAAACGGAGCAAACTTGGATTTTTTCCAGTGGAGGCCTGCGCGCCCGCGCAGCTATGCTGAGCGGCCGCGCAGGGTCGGGGAAAAAGATAAATTATTTTAGACTTCTACTTCTGTTTGGCTTCCAACTTCTATGTAATCTAAGTTTTATGGGACTATTATATAGGTAGATTTGAGACGTTTTCACAGAGAGTATTAAGGGGATTATGTTTTAGATTGTGTTTTACACAAGAAGCGAAGGAGATAAGGAAGAAGACCGATTTAGCACACCGCAACGAAGAGGAAGCATATTTTCTTGCGATTCTTGTTTCGTTGTAACGTTGGATGCTAGTTTTCTTGCTTTGACTTATTTACTCTTGTGACGTACTCTGTTTTAATATAATTAGTTTAGTTATTATTTTCTTGTGTTTGTTTGTCATGATTTCATATGAACCCATGATGGCGATAAGTTATATTATGGGCTAATCGTGATCATGGGGTTGCAACGGATTTATTATGGAATTCTTTAGTTAATTGTTTAATACTTTAGTGTGTGATGATTGCATGATATCTAGTATTGGTTGTGCGTATTCGTCTTATGTGCGTCGCGAACATATAAGATATGGTGTTAATCTCTTGTGAAGCGACGGTGGATCTTGAGATTTAGAACTTGCCATGCTAGCATAGGTTCATGTACGTTGAGCATGATTAGTGGGTAACTCTAACAGTTTTATTTGCCCTATGTAATCAAAAGGAATAACTTGAGCTTAAATCGTTGTGTTGTCAATTTCCGTAGACATATAGAAACTCAACATAATTGATGACTATTCAACTTCTATCTTAATTGTGGATGCTTGGTAGAATGGTATTAGTACAATGAAAGTTGGCTTTTATCAGTTTCGTGTTATTCGATTAATATCATCACTGTCACATGCTAAAGGTAATAACAATGGCTATAGAAGGAAGTAATAATGAAGTTGTGATCTCATGAGTGTTCTATTATTGATAAATTGAAGTGTTAGTTAAGTGGTTAATTAAGTAGTTAATTATAGTTAATATTTAATCAACAATTTTAAGTGTTATTATCTTAACATTGAGAAGTAATCATACATTGGTGAGTGAGTTTAATTAGACAATAATTTAGTCTGAGTCTCTGAGGGAACGAACTAGAAAATATTCTATATTACTTGCGAACGCATATACTTGCGTGAATATTAGCGCGTGTTTTCTCCCTAACAAGTTTTTGGCGCCGCTGCCGGGGACTCGGCATATTTGTTTAGTTTATGTACTTACCATCATTGGTCATTAGGACTCAGTGATTAGGACGTAGTAGTTACTTACTCTTTTCGGTTGTGTTTCAGGTACTTTAGCAAGCGTTTATGCAAACTCGTTCTCGTGCTCGCAAGAGGACTTTAGATACAGCTGAGGAGACAGACGAAGTTCTTGATATTCCGGAGAAGTTAGATTTTGAGGATTCGGATTCAGGAACTGAGCAGAAAGAACCAGTAAACATGGGAGATCGTATTGTTCAAGCTGATCCAGCTCTTATGGATTTTTCTCGGCCTAAAATTGATGACATTCAGTCAAGCATCCTTCATCCGGCTATTCAAGCTAACACCTTTGAAATCAAGCCGGGCACTATTCAGATGGTGCAGAATTCTGTTTCTTTTGGAGGAACGGCAACTGAAGATCCCAACATGCATATAAGGAATTTTGTCGAGATCTGCAGCACTTTTAAGTATAATGGCATGACTGATGAGGCTATCAAGTTGAGGCTTTTCCCATTCTCACTGAGGGATAAGGCTAAAGACTGGTTATATTCTGAACCAGCTGGGTCCATCACTACGTGGCAAGATCTTGCACAAAAGTTTCTGGTGAAGTTTTATCCAATGGCAAAGACTGCTGCTATGAGGAATGCTCTTACTCAGTTTACGCAGCAACCTACAGAATCTATGTGCGAGGCTTGGGAACGCTACAAGGAAATGTTGAGAAAATGTCCACATCATGGAATGCTGAATTGGATGGTGATCACTGGTTTCTATAATGGTTTGGGGGCCCAATCTCGGCCCATGCTCGATGCAGCAGCTGGAGGAGCCTTATGGGCTAAAAGCTATACTGAGGCGTATAATCTTATAGAGACGATGGCTGCAAATGAGCATCAAAACCCAACTCAGAGGATGACGTCAGGCAAGGTAGCAGATATTCTGGAAGTTGATGCAGCCACCGCTATTGCAGCCCAGCTCCAAGCGCTATCAATGAAGGTTGATTCTCTGGCTACGTATGGAGTTAATCAAATAGCTATAGTTTGTGAGCTTTGTGCAGGTTCTCATGCTACGGATCAGTGTTCTCTTGTCAACGAATCTGTTCAGTATGTGAATAATTATCAGCGACAACAGCAGCCTGTGCCAGCGACCTATCATCCTAATAACAGAAATCATCCAAATTTCAGCTGGGGGAATAATCAGAATGCTATTCAGCCACCATATCAGCAAGGAGTGAGTAAACAGTTTAACCCACCTGGATTCCAGCAACCACAGCAGTATGCTACAAGGCAATTATATCCTCAACAGGGAAGTACAGCTGCACCCACTAGTGCTGATTTTGAGGAACTTAAGCTGTTGTGCAAGAGTCAGGCGGTTTCTATCAAGACCTTGGAAAATCAAATCGGTCAATTAGCCAATGCAGTGCTCAATCGTCAACCTGGCACTCTTCCCAGTGACACGGAAGTACCAGGCAGGAAGGAAGCTAAAGAGCAAGTCAAGGCTATTACCTTAAGGTCTGGAAAAGTGGCTGATGCTGAAAAGGCAAAGGAAGTCGAAGCTGAAGTTAGAGATGAAGAATCTAAGCAAAAGGAGAAAGCGGCAGAACCAAGGAAGACTACTGTTGAACACACTCTGCCTGAGGCTAATACAGGGGAGAAACAGCTCTATCCTCCACCACCTTTTCCTAAGAGATTGCAGCAACAAAAGCTGGATAGACAGTTCGGGAAGTTTCTGGAGGTGTTCAAGAAACTTCACATCAATATACCTTTCGCTGAGGCTCTGGAACAAATGCCTAGTTATGCGAAGTTTATGAAGACTATTCTTTCAAGGAAGGTGAAACTGGATGACCTTGAAACCGTTGCTCTCACGGAAGAATGCAGCGCTGTTCTGCAGCAAAAGTTACCACCAAAACTGAAAGATCCAGGAAGCTTCACCATTCCTTGCACCATTGGCAATCTAACTTTTGACAAGTGCCTTTGTGATTTGGGAGCAAGCATTAATCTGATGCCGTTGTCGATCTTTAAAAAGCTGGATCTGCCTGATCCAAAACCCACATACATGTCACTACAATTGGCTGGCCGTTCCATTACTTACCCAAGGGGCATAGTTGAGGATGTGCTCGTCAAGGTGGATAAGCTCTTCTTTCCAGCAGATTTTGTTATTCTGGATTTTGAGGAAGATAAGAAGATTCCCATAATCTTGGGAAGGCATTTCTTGGCTACTGGCCGTACCTTGATAGATGTGCAAAAAGGTGAACTTACTATGCGGGTCCAAGATCAGGATGTGACCTTCAATGTATTCAAGGCAATGAAATTCCCTACAGAAGATGAGGAGTGCTTAAAAGTGGATGTGATTGATACTGCGGTTACTTCGGAACTCGATCACATACTAATGTCTGATGCATTGGAAAAGGCCTTAGTGGGGGATTTTGACAACGATGATGAAGATAGCAAAGAGCAATTACAATATCTGAACGCTTCTCCATGGAAGCGAAAGCTGGACATACCATTTGAATCTCTTGGTACTTCTGACATTAAGAATGCTGAAGGGAAGCTCAAACCATCAATAGAGGAAGCACCTACCTTGGAGCTCAAACCATTACCTGAACACTTGAGGTATGCTTTTTTAGGTGATTCATCTACGTTACCTATTATTATTTCATCTGACCTTTCAGGTAGTGAGGAAGACAAGCTCTTAAGGATTTTGAGAGAATTCAAATCGGCTATAGGATGGACCATAGCAGACATCAAGAGGATAAGTCCTTCATATTGTATGCATAAAATTCTGCTAGAGGAAGGTAGTAAGCCAACTGTGGAACAGCAGCGAAGACTGAATCCCATCATGAAGGAGGTGGTGAAGAAAGAAATTCTGAAATAGCTAGATGCAGACATCATTTATCCTATTTCTGACAGCTCGTGGGTGAGCCCCGTACAATGTGTACCTAAGAAGGGAGGTATCACTGTGGTCGCAAATGAAAAGAATGAGCTCATCCCTACTCGAACAGTTACATGATGGAGAGTATGCATGGATTATAGAAAATTGAACAAAGCCACAAGGAAGGATCACTTCCCCTTTCCATTTATTGATCAAATGCTTGACAGATTGGTGGGTCATGAGTATTTTTGTCTTCTGGATGGTTATTCCGGGTATAATCAGATTTGTATTGCACCAGAGGATCAGGAAAAGACTACCTTCACTTGTCCATTTGGCACATTTGCTTTTCGCAGAGTTTCGTTTGGGTTATGTGGCGCCCCGACCACTTTTCAGAGATGTATGATGGCTATATTCTCTGACATGATTGGAAATAACGTCGAAGTGTTCATGGATGACTTCTCCGTCTTTGGACACTCATATGATGAATGTTTGAATAATCTGCGCGCCGTACTCAAAAGATGCGTGAAAACTAATTTGGTGCTTAATTGGGAGAAATGTCATTTTATGGTGCGTGAAGGCATTATCCTTGGGCATAAGGTCTCTAGCAAGGGTCTGGAGGTGGACAAGGCCAAGGTGGGAGTCATTGAAAATCTTCCCCCACCTAATTCCGTGAAAGGAATCCGTAGTTTTCTTGGTCATGCGGGTTTTTATCGGCGATTCATCAAGGACTTTTCAAAGATATCTAAGCCGTTGTGCAATTTGCTTGAGAAAGATGTGCCGTTCAAATTTGATGATGAATGTTTGGCAGCATTCGAGACTCTCAAGAAGAGTTTGATCACTGCACCAGTTATTACAGCACTAGATTGGACAGAACCGTTTGAGATGATGTGTGATGCGAGTGATTATGCGGTAGGTGCAGTTCTGGGACAACGCAAGAAAAATCTCTTCCATGTGGTCTACTATGCGAGTAAGACTTTAAATGGTGCCCAATTGAACTACACCACTACTGAGAAGGAGCTTTTGGCTATAGTCTTTGGCTTTGAGAAATTTCGATCTTATCTGCTTGGTACGAAAGTAACAGTATTCACTGATCATGCAGCTATTCGCTATCTGGTTTCTAAGAAGGATTCGAAGCCGAGACTCATTCGTTGGGTGCTTTTACTTCAGGAATTTGAGTTAGAGATCAAAGATAGAAAAGGTACTGAGAATCAAGTAGCTGACCATCTCTCTAGGTTGGAGAATCCCGATTCTACTTCACAAGATAGGACGTTAATCAATGAATCTTTTCCGGATGAGCAGTTGTTTGCAATTCAGGAGGAAGAACCATGGTTTGCAGATATTGTAAACTATCTCGTCAGCAATATAATGCCTCTTAATTTGACATCCGCTCAAAAGAAGAAGTTTCTGCATGAGGTGAAGTGGTATATGTGGGATGAACCATATTTGTTTAGACAGGGAGCTGACCAGATCATCAGGAGATGTATCCCGTTCTGTGAGACGGAGGGGATATTACGAGACTGGCATTCCACGATTTATGGTGGACACTATGGAGGTGAGAAGACGGCAGCTCGTATTCTGCAAGCAGGTTTTTTCTGGCCTACTTTGTTCAAGGATGCTCATCAGTTTGTTTTAAGGTGTGATCGTTGCCAAAGAGTGGGAAATTTGTCAAGGAAGGATGAGATGCCATTAAATGTGATGCTTGAAGTTGAGGTCTTTGATGTGTGGGGAATTGATTTCATGGGGCCTTTTATCACGTCTTGCAATAATCAGTACATCTTGCTGGCAGTCGATTATGTCTCAAAATGGGTCGAAGTTAAAGTTTTACCGACAAATGATGCAAAGGCAGTGCTAAATTTTCTTCATAAGCAAATTTTCACAAGGTTTGGAACACCTCGGGTAATCATAAGTGATGAAGGATCGCATTTTTGCAACCGTAAGTTCACTTCTATGATGCAGCGTTATAATGTGAATCATCGAGTAGCTACTGCCTATCATCCGCAAATAAATGGTCAAGCGGAAGTGTCTAACAGAGAGATAAAGCGTATTCTAGAGAAGGTTGTTTGTCCGTCAAGGAAGGATTGGTCTTTAAAGCTCGATGAAGCTGTTTGGGCTTACAGAACAGCATACAAAACTCCACTTGGGATGTCACCGTTTCAGTTGGTGTACGGTAAGGGATGTCATCTACCGGCGGAGCTTGAGCATAAGGCCTACTGGGCATTGAAGAAATTGAACCTGGATTTAGATGCAGCTGGTAAGAAAAGAATGCTTCAGCTTAATGAACTTGATGAATTTCGACTTCAAGCGTACGAGAATAATAAAATGTATAAGGAAAAGGTGAAGAGGTGGCACGATAGGAAGCTACATCCTAAGTTATTTGTGTTAGGGCAACAAGTTATTTTATTCAACTCTCGGCTCCGACTTTTTCCTGGGAAGTTGAAATCAAGGTGGTCTGGACCTTTTATTGTCAAAACTGTGTTTCCACATGGAGCGGTGGAAATTTTTGAGAATGATTCGGACCAAGCATTCAAGGTTAACGGTCAGCGGTTGAAGCACTACTATGGGGACATGGCAAACCGAGAGGTGGTTAGTGCCATTTTGTTGACTACTTGAGAAAGGTACGGAACGTCAAGCTAATGACGAAAAAGAAGCGCTGCGTGGGAGGCAACCCATGAATTGTTGTTACAAGAACCCTTAGAAGTTAATAACCTATCCAAAAACACAAAAAAATCAGAAAACAGGGGCTAAAATTTTTTTTTTCCAGAGACCCTCTGCGCGCCCGCGCAGCTATGCTGAGCGGCCGCGCAGGGGTCGAGTTCCAGAAAATTTTTTACAGTTCAAAAAAAAAAAAAAACAAACAAAAACACAAAAACAGTTTTAGCCCATAAACCCACGAATTGTTCCCACTACCCCATCATTTTATCCCTTAATTCCCAAACCCTAATCTAATCCACACCCTATATATACATACACCTATCCTACATATCTCCCACAAAACTTCCTACACTTAAACCCTCTCACAAACATCAAAAATCAGTTCTTACACACTTTTATTCACGAATCAATGGCACCCAAGAGAGCACGCACTATTGACAGCAGCAGCACAGTTCCTACTGCTGATTCATCGAGGGGTACTGCTGCAAGGCCTCGGTTAACTGACAGAGCTGCGGAGGAGGAGTACACTAGGCTGTTGGGGAAGCCGATTCTGAAGGAGAGGGGGTTTTTACCATCAGGGAGGGATGGTGAGTTGTTGCCCATGATTGTAGAGAAGGGGTGGATAGCTTTTTGTGAGTCACCCGAAGCAGTACCGATGAGCGTTGTTCGCGAGTTCTACGCGAAGGCTGAAAAGAATGGGTTTTCTGTAGTCCGTGGGCTGACGGTTGATTAACATACTGCGGCGATTCGCCTTGTGATTGGACAGCAAGTGAGGAAGCCCGAGGAGGAGAACTGGAATGAAAAGACTGCTGAGGATTTTGACTTGGATTTGATTTGTACGACTCTCTGTCGACCGGGCACAGTTTGGACCCGCAGTCCAGGCAATAATGAGTATCGTCACTTTCCGGCGATCGCCATGAACAGGTATGCCCGTGCATGGAATGCATTTATATGTGCTAATATTTTGCCTTCTTCACATGCACACGAGGTCACAGTTGAGAGAGCACAGTTGTTGTGGGGAATTCTGCATGATGAGTACTATGTGGACCTTGGTGAGTTTATCTACCAAGGAATTCTGAAGTTTTTGAGGGGAGCAAAGCATATGAACATCCCTTATGCATCCACGGTTACGAAGCTATGCCGAGCAGTGGGAGTGAACTGGCCGGCTCATGAGCAGTTGCAGTTGCCAGCAGCTCCGATTGATTCTGGCACTCTGAATGGGATGCAGGAGTGGACCGGTGGTGAGCCTGAGGAGCATGGGCTGGGTTATCGTCTTCCAGGAGGGCGTCCAGCACGAGGTGCTACTATGGCTAGGCCAGGGTGTGGTGAGGCTGGTTCTTCGAGAGCTCAGGAGGGTGCTGGGATGGGTGATGCCCAGTATAGGAGGCTTTCACGGCGGATGGATGCCATGTATGAGACGCAGAGCAGGTTTGCTCAGGAGCTCACCCTTGCGTTAGGGACTGCTTTTCGAGGCCTTGGAGCTGATTTCCAGTGGCCAATTTTTGGTGAGAACTCTGCATACCCACCGCCTGATACTCCACCCACTGAGGGTGATGATGATGATGACTCCGAGTAGGTATACCCTGTGTTCCTTTCTACTACTTTCACCGAGGACAGTGAAGATTTTTAGTTTGGGGGTGGTAGTTAAGGAATATTGTGTGTGTGTCATTTAGTTGCATATTCATGATAGTTTAGTTCATATAGTTGCATAATTTATGCCATTTAGTTTTTTTTATGAATGTCATGTAGCTCATGCATTTACCATGATCCCTTTTGCAATAAGTTATCGACTGAATTGTGATATTGATGCGAGTGTAGTGATAGCATTAAAGTGATATTAAGTTGTGTAGGTTGATATGCATGCTAGAAACAATTGTAAGTCCACTAAGTCTTAAAGAATGCGTAAGGGCTAGATTGTTGTTATGATTTGGTTGTTTTCAAGGTCAATCTACTTATTATGCTTAGAATTCGATTATAGGTTCTTAGTGATAAAGACATGAAAAAAGAAAAAATTTTGGAAAAAAAAATATGGAAGTTGTTGCTAGTTATGGCTAGGCGTCAAATGGCTAGTAGCCGGCTCGCATATGTTGCGAGTAGTCTAGGGTTGAGCAAGATGGAGCGAAACGCACTTGCTCAGAAGTTATTAAAAAAAAAATAAAAAAAAATAAATTAAATTTTGGCATAATTGATCAAGAGTGGGCTCTTTGGTATTCGAGTTATTAAGTTCTTAGGGGACTTTGTGCCTAGTGACCTAAGGCTTTTAGAGTCTGGGATCCGCTAACCTAACGCTCGTTACATGGATATCATTGTATAAGTCTTTTGTGGACCTCACTCATTGCACGGTCAAATAAGCATTTGAGTTGTAAATAAAAAGCACGATTCCGTAGTAAGCTCCAGAGTTCTTGTAGTGTTGTATATCACTTTGTGCCTGGAATTTTTATTCTTTGTATAATCGTAGGATTGCCTTGAGGATAGTCTAGTCATAGTAATTGGTCTAGTTCCGAAGCATATCTGTTAAGCATTTGCACACACCACGTTTCTGGCTGTATGTCCGTTTGCATGAGTTTATTGATCTTTAGTTGTCTAACTGCATTCGTTGAGATGTGGCAATTTGGTTGATTAATTGTAGTAAGGGGGATCGCTGCATTTTCATATAGATTGCATTCATGCATATTTTTATTTGTTTTTGAGTCTGTGACGCTTGAGGGCAAGCATCGATTTAAGTTTGGGGGTGTGATAAGTGGCATTTTATACCACTTAGAACGTCTTAAAATGGCTTAAATTGGTGTCTTGAAATCAGGTATTTTGGGTATTTGATGCGTTTTTCTAGTATTTATGCATTTCAGGGTATTAGTTGCATTTCGGGGGAGGAATCATCAAGAATAAGCCTTGGCTTGTGTTCACCATTGCGAGAGGAAAGGAACGGGCAGATTACGGCGAAGAAACGGAGCAAACTTGGATTTTTTCCAGTGGAGGCCTGCGCGCCCGCGCAGCTATGCTGAGCGGCCGCGCAGGGTCGGGGAAAAAGATAAATTATTTTAGACTTCTACTTCTGTTTGGCTTCCAACTTCTATGTAATATGAGTTTTATGGGACTATTATATAGGTAGATTTGAGACGTTTTCAGAGAGAGTATTAAGGGGATTATGTTTTAGATTGTGTTTTACGCAAGAAGCGAAGGAGATAAGGAAGAAGACCGATTTAGCACACCGCAACGAAGAGGAAGCATATTTTCTTGTGATTCTTGTTTCGTTGTAACGTTGGATGCTAGTTTTCTTGCTTTGACTTATTTACTCTTGTGACGTACTCTGTTTTAATATAATTAGTTTAGTTATTATTTTCTTGTATTTGTTTGTCATGATTTCATATGAACCCATGATGGCGATAAGTTCTATTATGGGCTAATCGTGATCATGGGGTTGCAACGGATTTATTATGGAATTCTTTAGTTAATTGTTTAATACTTTAGTGTGTGATGATTGCATGATATCTAGTATTGGTTGTGCGTATTCGTCTTATGTGCGTCGCGAACATATAAGATATGGTGTTAATCTCTTGTGAAGCGACGGTGGATCTTGAGATTTAGAACTTGCCATGCTAGCATAGGTTCATGTACGTTGAGCATGATTAGTGGGTAACTCTAACAGTTTTATTTGCCCTATGTAATCAAAAGGAATAACTTGAGCTTAAATCGTTGTATTGTCAATTTCTGTAGACATATAGGAACTCAACATAATTGATGACTATTCAACTTCTATCTTAATTGTGGATGCTTGGTAGAATGGTATTAGTACAATGAAAGTTGGCTTTTATCAGTTTCGTGTTATTCGATTAATATCATCACTGTCACATGCTAAAGGTAATAACAATGGCTATAGAAGGAAGTAATAATGAAGTTGTGATCTCATGAGTGTTTTATTATTGATAAATTGAAGTGTTAGTTAAGTGGTTAATTAAGTAGTTAATTATAGTTAATATTTAATCAACAATTTTAAGTGTTATTATCTTAACATTGAGAAGTAATCATACATTGGTGAGTGAGTTTAATTAGACAATAATTTAGTCTGAGTCTCTGAGGGAACGAACTAGAAAATATTCTATATTACTTGCGAACGCGTATACTTGCGTGAATATTAGCGCGTGTTTTCGCCCTAACACAACATATCCTCGATAATTATCCTTTAGCTTTGTCTGTCAGTTTGTGGATGATACGCTGTGCTCATTTTCAGTTTCGTTCCCAAATGATCATGAAATTGTCGCCAAAATCTCGAGTTAAATCTCGGATCTCTATCGGACACGATAGATACTGGAACTCCGTGACACATCACGATCTCGTCCAAATACATTTTGACTAACTTTACCAATGAAAATCTTTCGTTGTAGGCAAGAAATGTGTTGATTTTGTCAGTCGATTGACTATCACCCAAATCACATCATGATTAGACTTGGTCTTTGGCAATCCTACCATAAAATCCATCGTGATATGTTCCCATTTCCATTCGGGTATGTCTAGTGGTTGAAGCAATCCACTCGCCCGCTGATGTTTTGCTTTTACTCTTTGACACGTATAGCATTTACTTATCCAATCTGCGATTTCCTTTTTCATGTTTGGCCACCAATAACTTCCCTTTAAATCCTTATAAATCTTTGTACTTCCAGGGTGAATTGAAAATCCGGAGTTATGCGCTTCGTGCAAAATCTCATGCTTTAGCTCCACAATACTAGGTATCCAAATGCGTGAGTTAACGCGATATATTCCCTTTTCATCCTTTTGAGCTTTAACTTCCTCTCCTATCAACTTATCTATCTCGTGGTTCATTACTTGCTCTTGACCACATCGAATCTTTTCCAAAATTTCAGGTTGAAATGACATTACATACATGGCCCCTCTTCCTAGTTCTGGAATCTGCACTTCTATTTCTTACTTCTCAAAATCCCTTATCAATTCCTTTGATGAAGTTAACATACTCAATCTTTCTTTGCGGCTTAATGCATCTGCTACCACATTTGCCTTTCCAGGGTGATAACTTATCGTACTGTCGTAATCTTTGATCAATTCTAACCACCTTCTTTGTCTCATATTCAACTTCTTCTGAGTAAAAATATACTTTAAACTCTTATGATCCGTATAAATCTCACACTTTTATCCATATAAGTAATGCCTCCAAATTTTAAGAGCAAACACAATCGCTGTTAATTCCAAATCATGCGTGGGATATTTCTGTTCATGCGGCTTTAGTTGCCTTGATGCATATGCTATTACTTTCCCGTGTTGCATTAACACACATCCTAACCCTTTGTACGAAGTATCGCTAAAGATCACAAACTCTCCTTTTTCATTTGGTAACACTAAGACTGGGGCGATTACCAATCTCTTCTTCAACTCTTGAAAACTTTCTTCGCATTTATCTGTCCATGCAAACTTCTCGTTCTTCCTTGTCAACTTAGTTAATGGAACAACAATCTTAGAGAAATCTTGCACAAACCTTTTATAGTATCCTCCTAATCCCAGAAAACTTTTGACCTCCGTAGGAGTCTTGGGTCTTTCCTAATTCATCATAGCTTCTATCTTGGCTGGGTCCACTTTAATTCCTTCACTATTAACTACATATCCAAGAAACTGAACTTCTTTCAAACAAAACTCGCACTTTGAAAACTTGGCATATAACTTTTCTTTTCTCAAGATCTCTAAAGAAATCCTCAAATGCTCCATGTGATCTTCCTCCGTTTTGGAATATATCAAAATATCATCGATAAATACTATAACAAACTTATCCAAATACTGCTTGAACACTCAATTCATAAGATCCATAAATGCGGCTGGCATGTTCGTCAACCCAAACGCCATTACTAAAAACTCGTAGTGCCCATATCTTGTTCGAAACGCTG
Source organism: Apium graveolens (assembly GCF_009905375.1). Taxonomy (NCBI): domain Eukaryota; kingdom Viridiplantae; phylum Streptophyta; class Magnoliopsida; order Apiales; family Apiaceae; genus Apium; species Apium graveolens. The sequence goes on along the minus strand of NC_133654.1, from coordinate 195,513,299 downwards.
TCTTGGGTATATCTTCCGCTTTAATATTCAGCTGATGATACCCAGATTTTAAATCAATCTTGGAAAAACAAGTAGCTCCTTTTAACTGATCAAAAAAGTCATAGATTCATGGTAGAGGGTAATTATTCTTAATCCTCAACTTATTCGATTCACGATAATCAATGCACAGCCTCATACTTCCGTCTTTCTTCTTCATAAATAACACTGGTGTACCCCACGGGGATACACTTTGGCATATTACCCCTTTATCCAACAATTCTTTCAATTACGTTGCTAATTCCTTCATCTCAACTGTCGCCATTCGATATGGAGCTTTCGATACTGGTTCCGTTCCAGGAGCCAAACCAATCGTGAAATCAATCTCTCGATTTGAAGGTAGTCCAGGTAGTTCATGTGGAAACACATCGGGAAAATCTCTTACTAATAGAATACCCTCAATCCTTTTCTTTCTCTATGTTTTTGACATGAGCCAAATAAGCTTCGCATCCTTGACGTAACAATCTCCTCGTCTGAATTGCCGTTAGAAACTTCTTTACTTGTCTTTTTCCCTTGAATATTACTTCAACACCATCCTTGGTATTTAACTTCACCTTCTTACTTTTACACTCTATTTGCGCCTCGTGGTTTGACAACCAATCCATTCTTAATATAACGCTGAACTCTCCTAACTTAAAAGGAATTAAGTCAGTGGAAAAGTGTCGACCTTCGATAACCACATCACAGTTGGGACAAATCCTACTAGAAATAACTCTCTCTTGGTTTGCTACTTCTATAATCAAATTGGGTTCAAGAGGGTACGCAACACATTTTAGTTTATCAAGAATACTTTCAGCAATAAAGGATCTAGTTGCTCCAGAATCCATTAACACTTTTACTTTTACTGAGTTTATAACGAGCATACCTGCCACCACATCCACATCTTGCACAACATCTTTCATTGACATATTGAAGGTTCTAGCTCTGGGCTGAGCTGTTGGTGCTGGGAAAAGCGATGGTCCAGTAAACCTAAGAACATTTGCCTTCTGAACAGGCTCCTTACAACTCCTAGCCATATGGCCCGCCTTTCCACACTTAAAACATGTTAATTCTGGCTTCCTTGCTCCACTTGGGCACTCTGATGAATAATGCTCTTTCTTATTACACCTAAAATATGTCACATCCAGATTGTTACATCTTCCCGGGTGTCTCTTCCCACAAACTTTACACTCTTGAATTTTAGCTATACAGGAGGAGCTAAACCTATTTGAGAGGAATAAGGTATGGAAGCTGGTGCCCAAGCCTAAAGGAAAGAATCCAATAGACACCAAATGGGTATTCAGAAACAAGATGGATGAAAATGGCATAGTAGTTAGGAACAAAGCTAGATTGGTTTCTAAGGGCTATTGTCAACAAGAAGGAATATATTTTGATGAAATATTTGCTCCTGTTGCAAGAATTGAAGCCATCAGAATCTTCTTAGCCTATGCAGCCCATGCCAATTTCAAAGTCTAACAAATGGATGTCAAAAGTGCCTATCTAAATGTAGATTTGGAGGAGGAAGTCTATGTCAGTTAGCCTCCTGGTTTTGAAGATCCAAATTTTCCAGAATATGTTTACTATCTTTTGAAAACACTCTATGGACTGAAGCAAGCACCTAGAGCCTGGTATGACACTTTGTCAAAGTTTCATTTAGAGAATCACTTCACTAGAGGTACTGTAGACAAAACTCTTTTCTTTAGAAATGTTAATGGCTCTAGTATACTTGTTCAAATTTGTGTAGATGACATTATTTTTGGCTCTATAGATGAAAAACTTTGCAAAAAGTTTGCCAAATTGATGCAAAGTAAGTATGAAATGAGTATGATGGGGGAACTAACTTACTTTCTTGGTCTGCAAGTTAAGCAAGTTAGTGATGGAATATTCATTAGTCAAACTAAATACATTTATGATCTTTTAAAGAAGTTTGATCTAATGGATTGCACATCTGCAAAAACTCCCATGGCCACTGCAACTAAGCTTGAATTAAACACTACTGAAAAGTCTGTGGATATTTCAAGTTATAGGGGCATGGTTGGCTCACTTCTGTACTTAACAGCTAGTAGACCAGATATAATATTTGCTACATGTTTGTGTGCTAGATTTCAGGCCGATCCTAGAGAATCTCACTTAGTAGCTATTACGAGAATTTTCAGATATCTCAAGGGAACACCAAAACTTAGCATTTGGTACCCTAGAGATTCTAGTTTTGATCTAACTGGTTATTCAAATGCAGATTATGCAGGTTGTAGGATTGATAGAAAAAGTACAACATGAACCTGTCAATTTCTACGAAACAAGCTTGTGTCCTGGTTCTGTAAAAAGCAAAATTCATTTTCTACTTCTACAGCTGAAGCTGAATATATTGCTGCTGGCAGTTGCTGTGCACATATTTTGTGGATGAAAAACCAATTGCTAGACTATGGTCTGTAAGTGGAAAGAATTCCCATTTTCTGTGATAACACAAGTGCAATTGCCATCACTGAAAATCCAGTACATCATTCAAGAACAAAGCACATAGACATCAAGTACCACTTCATAAAGGAACATGTAATGAATGATACTGTGGAACTACATTTTGTTCCAAGTGAAAAGCAGCTTGCAGATATATTTACCAAGCCACTGGATGAATCCACCTTTTCAAGGATGGTAAGTGTGTTAGGTATGCTAAATTACTCTTAAATCTTTTCAGATAATTTGCAAGTTGTATTGCAACCAAAAATTTAATTGGTTTTACAGTCTTGGATGAAATTTTGGCTAAGTCAAAATTTATATCTCGACGGATGATCATTATCCATCGAGTTCGATCATCCGTCGGTATACATTTTTATTAATAAAATCAATTACTTTTCTGGAATATTTTATGAATCGACGGATAACTGATTTTTTCTCATCCGTCGAATTGTCTGAATCTTAGCCGTTAATTCTCTGAACATTATCCATCGAGTATACTTATAATTTATAAGTATAACACGACGGATAATTGAAGGAATTTTTACAGTTTATTTTTAAACGGCTATTTTGGGCAATTCTTATTGGTCACTTTATTTTACTTTATTATTTTTGACAATTATTTTTGAGATAGTATAAAAGCTTAATTCATTTCCATTACTTTTCTTTTATCATTCTCAAATCATCTGCTCTAAATTCTCTCTTTCTCAAAAGCGATTATCATCTCTATCTCTGCAATTTCCACTCTCTAACAATGGCACCAGTCGTCAAGATCTTGTCACAAACTGGATTCATCTATTAGAAGAACAACTTCACGGCTCTAGTAAACAAGGGGATTCAACAGTCTGGTGACTATCATAAAATGATGGATTTTGTGAAGAACTGTAAACTCAACTATGCAATGCTAGAATTACCCACCATCTTCTGTGAGGTTGTTGAGGAAATGTGGTCAACTGCTGTGTACAACTCAACTGATAAGACTATCACACTCACTATTAAAGGTAAAGAATTCTGTATTAACAGTGATGTTGTTAAAGCATGTTTTAAAATATCTGATAATACTATAACTTCACCACACACAGACACTGACATTGTTAATATGCTTAACTCCATGAACTATGCACTCTCTACTTCTAAGTTAAGTGAAATTAGGAGGTTGGGTCTTAGGAAAGAATGGAGTTATCTATGTGATGTAGTTACTAAGTTTTCTCTGGTAAAATCAGTAATTTTGATTCTGTCAATATCTCTATGCTTAACATGCTTTACATTCTACTTACTGATAAGTACTTTAACTTTAGTAATCTTGTTTTGTTTGAGTTGGGGTTTAAGTTAGGAGAGTTAAATAAGAGGGGCAAAAATGTTTACTATGCTAGATTTTTCATGATGTTAGCTAACCACCTCTCTGAGAGAATTGTGCTTGAGAACCCAACCAACAAACTAGATTGTTGGGTTCAAGAAAGAAGAATTATTGCAGATTTGAACAGGGAAAACCATCACAAAGAGGTGCCACTCTTCTATTTTCCTGTAATGGAAGCACCTCAGGTAAGTGAGGTAAGTTCATCTGTCTCTACTATTCCAACCTCATAAATTTCTTTGCAATCTAGTGTAGCTATGGCAACTGTGTCAATGACCCAACAGTTTCCTACCCAAGCTGCCAAATCCAAAATTTCTAAATCCAAGTCAAAGAAAGCCCCCTCTGGTATCTCTCAAAAGATGCCAGCTGCAAAATCCACCAAATCTAAAGAGGGGAGTGTGAAGGTGGGTAAGGTAGGTGAGGGACAGGGTGAACATCAAAGAAACCCTAAGGATAAGGTTGGAGAGGTGAGTGTTTCCCAGCCTAGCTGTACTGCAGTTTCTCAACAGACTACAGTGCTTAATAAGAAAATTAGCTTATTGCTAGTTGCATCCTCCCAAAAGGATGCGACTATTGAACAAAGCTCTTACCCAAGAGCACATGCCAAAGGGGTAAGGGACACAAGCTCACCCCAAACCTATACAAGAAAGATGAAACCAAAAACCCTTGGAGATGCACAGGGTTCACATAATGTGCAAACTGGTGCTAAAGACACAGTTACTGCACCTTCTCAAAGTCAGCTTGATGTGGCTCCAATAAATGTGGAGTCACAGCCAAAATCTTTAGTTATAGAAGCACCCCAAACATCAAATTCTCCCAAAAACTCTTTGGATGTGGATATGATTAACACATCAATTCCTGATTCCCCTTCTTTAACTCTGTTGGGGAAGCCAAAATCTAGTACAAGTGAGCATCATCTTGTGGATGATTTGTTGGCTCACTTGCCAATTCTTTCAGGAATTGTTGAGACATCTGTGCCTAAATTTTCATCAATCTGCACAGAGTCCACAATAGTTTCCACTCCTAACTCATTTATTCCTACTCTCTCGATGGATATTGTTCATCCGTCGAGTAGTGATTGTATCTCGACGGATAAGCTTAACAGCAGTTATCCGTCGGATAGTCAAACTGCTAACCCGACGGATATCCCTTATCCGTCGAGTGTCTCTGCACAGCTTCAAATTTCATCAATTATTTCAAGTACAGAAGATTTAGTAGTAGTACAATCACTCCTAGGATTGAGGGAAGAGAGTGTTATGTGTGAGAGTCTGGGTTTCCCCAGGAAAAAGGAGAGGAAAAGAGTGAAAATATGCAATCTAGTTCTTCAGGATTGGCAAAAGAGAGTGTGTGGAGTCCCACCTTAGATGGTGAAGGTGAGGGTGTGAGGGTGGGGAGCCAAGGTGAGACCTTGATGCAACAAAAGAGAGAAAATAAGAGAAAAGCAGGTACTGAAGATATAAGGATGGATGTTATTGTAAGTGAGTTAATGAATGTCCAAGATGCAGATAGGGAGGGACTATCTCAGCAACCTCAAGCTGTTATAGAATCCACCTCCCTTGATGCTGAGACATTTACTCACCCTGTTCCAGCATATCAACTTCTAGCTGAACAGGGCAATGACAATGCAGAAATGATGCTTAACTTGGTGCACACCACACAGTCAATGCTAAGGGCTAAGGATGCCATCACAGCTTTTCCCTCTACAGCTGGTGATGTTGATTATGAGACTAGTGGTTCAGAAGATTTCTTTGGAGGTGAATGTGGAGATAGTGAAGAAGAGCCATTGGACATAGGGGGAGAAGTAGGTTCTAGTTCAAGATCAGGCATGCCATCTTGGGCATTTTCAAAACACTGTGATGAACACTACTTCAAGACAACCCTGATTCAACTAATAAATCAAACAAATTCTGCTCTTCAAACCACCACAAATGCCAACACCAAAAAGCTCCTTCAAGCACATCTTGCTTCTCTGGAACTACAACAAATTCAAGGTTTTCAACATGCTCGAGATGTCAATACTATCAAAGGTGATATTAATGAGATGAAAAAGGCCATTTTCTGACAAGATGGACTCTAAACTTCCAGAAGCTATAATGCTTGACATCAAGAGACAACTCAGGAAAAATTCTGATCTTGCCACAAAGATAGATGCCTTAGATATAAGAATGTCAGCAACGGAAGCATCTCTTACAGCAATTCATCTACACCAAGCTCAACAGACATACTTGCTTCAGAAACTGGTAGCTGCACAGACCTCCTCTAGTCAACTTGCTGATAACAAAATGGGGGTGAAAGAGAACTCTAGGAGTGAGGGGGAGCAAAAAGTGCTCAATATTGAAGTCAGCAAAGTAATTGTGCCTTCAATTACTTTCACCAAGCCACCAGCCAAAGATAGCATTGATCTGATAAATGAAGCAGCAGCCAATTTAAGAGCAGCTGAAAAGGAGCAGTTGAAGCCAATTAACTGGGAGAAGATTGATGAGGACATTCAGAAGAAGTTTGGGCTAGCAAAGAAGCCAGAAAAGTCAGCTATTCATCGCTCTCAAGTCAGGAAAATCTCTGTGAATGAAATGAGCATGAACTATCTGGAAAGATGACAACCATCCCGCATCAAATTTCCAAAGGCTGAAGTACTTTTGAAGCCAAAGGTGAACTATCCAAAATCATCTCTAAAGAACCCTTTGGATACAGTGTATGAGACACCAAAGCCTGATGAGAAGAAACTGTTGTCAAGAGCCATTGCCTTCTACAAGGATCCAACTGATTCAACTTTAAAAAGGAGAATTGCTAAAGTTTTCAGGAATGGTAAAGAGATTTGTATGGTGGCTGGACATCCTCAATTTGCTGAAGCAAAGAGAGAAGAAAAGGCAGGATTGAAGCAAGAAAAGAAGCAAGCTACTCTAGATGCTAAAAAGACTAAACAAAAGAAAGAGCAAGCTGCTATCTTGGCCAAGCTACAAGCTGTGAAACCAACACAACAAATTCCTACTCAGCCATCTGAAATCACTGAATCTCAAGATCCAAAGAAGCAAGTTGAACCACAACAGAAGAAATCTCAAAGATACAAAGAATTGCCAAAAGAACCAAAAGGAAATTGAACTTTGCTGGTAAGGAATTGGAGGATCAGTTTTCCAAGGAATCCACTTTTTCTGTGTACTGAGTTATTTTAGATGACCTCGACCCCTCCCATTTCATAAGGGATCTTTACCCTGCAGCTGTCTTGGATTCACTATCGGCTTACTATTTGAGCGGACGAGATATTTGGCATTACAGGGGTCCACTGATCTGTATTTTCATTGTTGAGCATCATCTTCTTGATAGAGTTTTGAGGCAGTTTGAGATGATTCAAAATATTCCTGTTGACCCTGCATATTCAAGTGATCTCCACAGATTGACATTGCAAGGAAACATTTCTGTTAATTGGGTACAAAAGCATTATCCATCTATCAGTGTTTGGAATTCTCGATTGAACTACATTGTTGAGTCAGATGTGATTGTTGGTGATAATGTGATTGGGTACACGGCGATTTCATACTCGGATGGGTGCGCTTCATGTCTATCTCGTTAGTATCAATTTTTTATAAATTAGAAACATTAGAGTTGTTGGCAAGTAGTCAAGTATTTAGTAAGAACTCAAGTATTGACAGGCCTGTGAGTTAAAATGTCATTTCTTTTTCTTTCAGGGAGAGGTATTGAAGTTTATTGCGAGGCATACTGAATCTGTACTACCAGATGTTAGTGAATTAGAAACTCTCGGATGGCATGTTGTTCAACAACGTCCGGTTCATGGGTTTTTTGAGGAGTTACCACCACAAAAACGTCGTGATAAAGAGAAAGTTGCAAGAAAGCCTACTGATCGACGTCCTAAGTGTGGCGGGCATGGAGGAGGTTGTGGAGGTGTGTGTTCTTTCCGGCGTCGAGTAGAAGGTGATGTATGTGTACCAACAACCCTTGCAGAAGATACTTATGATTGTGGTGCATCAGTCTTTAGAGATGGTAGCAATCCTGTTTTTGAGGATTTAAATCTTGGTGACAATTTAGGCAATTCTGAGACTGCCGCACAACCAAATGAAAGTTGGCATTTATCAGTTTCGTGTTATCTGATTAGTGTCATCACCATTACATCAAGTTTAAGAATAAAAAGGCTATTGAATGAAGTGTTTAATGAAGTTAGAATCCCATGTTTGTCATATATATTAATTCAATCATCTTTAATCTCCTAGTTATAATTGTTAGTTTAATCCTTAGTTATAAACAAACTTAATTTGTTATCGTCTTAGCCTTGAATAATAACCATAAATTGTTGCTTCAGTGCATAAATTAATTAGTTAACCAAGCCAGTCTCTGTGGGAACGAACTAGAAAATATTCTATATTACTTGCGAACGCGTATACTTACGTGAATTATTAGCGCGTGTTTAGCGACTAACAAGTTTTTAGCACCGCTACCGGGGACTATAGTGTTAATTTTTAGTTTATGTATTTTCCATCAGTGGTCGTTAAAGTTCATTGACGCGGACATTGTTACCTATTTGTTTCCTTGTCTTATTTCAGGTACCCTAGCGAGGGTGTATGCATACGCGTTCGCGTACTCGTAAGAGAACAATGGATAAAGCCGAGGAAGAAGTTATGGTAGTTCGAAATGAAGTTTTTGAAGAAGAAAAGAAGGTAGAGGAAGAAGAGAAAATCGAGGAACCAGTTTTAGTAGAGATGGGTGATCAAGCAGAAAATCCTAAGGCTTTGATGGACTATTCTTAGCCTAAGATCAATGACATTCAGTCAAGCATCATCAGGCCAGCCATCAGGGCTAACACTTTTGAGATCAAGTCAAGCACGATTCAGATGATACATAACTCGGTTCAGTTTGGGGGTTCTCCTATTGAAGACCTCAACATGCACATTAGGGATTTCATTGATATCTGTGACACTTTCAAGTTCGATGATGTGATTAAAAATGCTATCAAGCTGCGACTCTTCCCATTCTCTCTGAGGGACAAAGCTAAGTGCTTGTTACATTCTCTACCAGCAGGGTCTATCACCACTTGGGAAGATCTTGCTATAAAATTTCTCACTAAATTCTTCCCTATGGCTAAGACTGCTGCAATCAGGAATGCTCTTACTCAGTTTGCTCATCAAACTGGAGAATCTCTGTGTGAGGATTGGGATTAATATAAGGAGATTCTAAGGAAGTACCCACACTATAGCATGCCTGTAGATGATTATTAACTATTTTTACAATGGATTGGGTGCTACTTCTAGACCCATGCTCGATGCAGCATCAGGAGGAACCTTGTGGGCTAAAAGCTATGATGAAGCTTATGAACTTATTGAACTGATGGCTGCTAATGAGTACCAGAATCCTTCCCAGAGACTAACTCAGGGAAAGGTAGCAGGAATTCTGGAGTTGGATGTAGCAACTGCTATAGCTGCCCAACTTAAGGCTTTGACGATGAAGGTGGACACTTTGGCTAATTATGGAGTTAATCAAATCGCTAGTGTCTGTGATCTTTGTGCTGGTGCCCATGACACTGATCAGTGTGCAATTTCTAGTGAATTAATATAATAACCCCAATTTTTGGGAAATTTTGAAACCCTTATGAATAGTGTTTTTGCTGAATGATAAAACTTTTCATGCCACACTATGTAGGGGTTCTGATATGGATATTCTGAGATTTTATTAGTACTTTATATGGGATATAAGTGTATGTAAAGATCGTCATAATCCAAATCCGAACACTTTGATTTTTCCCGGAAATCCAATAGATACGGAAAGAATTGTGTATAAGGTAGCAGGATAAAAAGGATTTAAATTAAAGGATTATAATAGAGGATCATAAAAAGGAATATAATGTATTGAGAAATGTTAAGGGAACCTAAGTAATAAGATCCCGGGTATGATCCTTCAAACGATAAACGAAAACGAAAGTTAAGTGAACCGTATAACAGATCAGCGGTCATTAGGCAAATAATTAGGAAGTTAATCAAAGGGATTAGAGAGAGTGATGTCACCCAACCAATGAGAAGAGGACAAGGAGGGAAAGATGACATCACCACATGACATGGGCATGACATGGGAAGGAAGGAGATGTGGTGGCTTTCTAACCACACAAAATCAAGGGCAACAAGGTAATTAACTAAATCAAACAACAAAAATCAACCAACCAAAAGCAAAACAAGGCAAAACACAAAAATCTCTCTTCTTCTTCTTCATGCTCTCGACTTCTTTTCTTAGAAATTGAAGATCCAAGCTCCACCACTTACTATTTAGCAAGGTAATTATCTAAGCTTCCCCATGGATAGTTACATACTTCCTATAAGTTTAAGCTTCTAATTCCAAGCCAATCTTTTTCTATAAATCATGGAAGAAGATGCTGAATAGTGTTTTTCAAGAAATAAAATTTGTGTTCTTGAAGTTTTGTTTAGATTAAGCTTGGATAAGGACTTTAAGGGTGATTCCAAGCCATTCTCTTGATTCTCCACTCTTCAAGGAAGGTATATCATCTCCAAACCCTAGATTCCTATGTATTATAAGATGATTTTGATTAGTAGGGTGATATTGTAGCTTGATGTTTGTGAGTTAGAGTTTGGGATTGAAATGGTATTGAATCGGATTGGTAAATCTTGTTGTTTTGGTTAAAAGAATGCAGTATAGTTAAATTCAAGCTTAGGCATAAGTATGAATGTTAAAATTGAATTGGTTGGGGTTGTTATGATGTGATAAGGATGGATGTTGGTTGTATGTTGGATTTGAGGTTGAATTGGGTTGGTTTTGAATGGTTTTAAATTGGGAAATCGCGTAAACATAGCCGTCGTAACGTCCGATTTTCTTTAGACTGTTTTTGTGCATAACATTAGGACCCGAGAACCTTCTTCTAGATTATGACCATTGCCATGTCTAGATAGCTCGTGTTACGAGCTTCGTTTTGATATGTAGTTCGTTTGATTCCGATGCACGGTTTAGGAGAAACGACCGTTTCAAGTAACGGCGTTTCGCGAACGAAACTTTTTCCCTCGCCTTACTTTGAAACATAGGTTAAAGACCAAAAAGGGTTAATTAATGTATGAAACATTATGGTAAGTGTGTTAGGCAGTTGGTAAGACACTCGCGAAGGAATCGATTTAAAACTCGTAAAGGTTAAATTATTAAAAATGGTGGAGCCGAGGGTACTCGAGTGACTTAAGCGAGTCAGTAAGCGCAAAACAAGCGTTATAGTCTAAGTTAGTTAAAGTATAGATTTACAAGTGACTTTGGTTTAATTCCAACTTACTTGTTGCTTATAGGTTACCAGACTCGTCCAGAGCCATTCGTAACCCCAAAGTCGATCAGGCAAGTTTTCTATCCGTTATAACTGTTGTTGTGATGTATTGGTGTATATGCATGATCTTGCGTTAAATGCATATTTGTTATAGCAAATTCTTGCGATATATTGTAGCATGTTATATGGTATATATGCATGCCTGTTTCGTATTCTGGCTATATATATCTGTTGATTCAGTTGATAATACCTATGCTAGAGGATAGCGGTAATTTGCATATACCCTTAGTATAGGGACCCAAAGGTGAAAATATTTTCTAAAACCGGGAGTCGAGGATCCCGAGTAGATTTTGTATATATGGATATATATATACTTATATATATATGGTCATAGTTTTCAAAACTATTAATCGAATAAGGTTTATTCGATAACTTTAACCTTATTTTATTATTGAATATTATTTCGAATATTATTCGAAGGCTTATGACTCCTTTATATTAAATAAATATTATTTTGAATATTCATTCGAGGGCTTATGACTCTTTTATATTATTTATTGAATATTATTTGAATATTTATTCGAGGGCTTATGACTCTTTTATATTATTTATTGAATATTATTCGAATATTCATTCGAGGGCTTATGACTCATTTATTTTATTTAATGAATATTATTACGAATATTCATTCGAGGGCTTATGACTTCTTTATTTTATTAAATGAATATTATTTTGAATATTCATTCGAGGACTTATGACTCCTTTTATTTTATTATTTGAATATTATTTGAATATTCATTCGAGGGCTTATGACTCAGTTTATATTATTTAATGAATATTATTTGAATATTCATTTGAGAATCTATGACTCCGATTATTTGCTGAGTTATATTCTTTATTTTATTAAAGAATAAGGTGTCAATAATCAAACTTATTTTCGATTATTCAAATAAAGATAGTACTTTCATATAAGTATATCTTTGGTTATTTAATACTCGTTTCAAGTATAAGTTTTAATACTTCTACTTCAATTATTTTTATAAAGATTATTCTTTATGGGAATATTATTTAAATAATAATATTCAGACATTTTCTAAATATACTGGGGACTGATTTACTTCATTAAATCAGCTTTACTCCAAACACTCTTCAAAGTGTTTTCGAGTCTTCAAAATGATTTTTAAAAGTTAGAGCGGATCCCAAAACTCATTTTTATATTTAAGATCTTCCTTTTTAAGGGGATTTAAATACTCGCTCAAAACCTGAGGGATCCGGCTCTGTGGTGTATTTTATGTTCGCAACAAGGTTGCAGTTTTTGTAAATGAATTGATTACTTACCCAACGTTCAGGAAGTAAGTCCATCTATTGAGTCGGCATAAGCAACATGGGCTCAGTGGGCGTCCATGATAGTGTAAGTGGCTCAGTGGGAGTCCATCAAATGCATAAGTGGCTGAGTGGCAGTCCAGCATAAGGTCCTATTACGACCAGGCTGATGACCAGTGGGGAATTCGTCCATCTACTAGTAGAAAAGGTTACTTATGGGTATCTTTGCCTGATTAGCAAGATATCTGGTTTATGCCAAAATTCTTTTCCTTTCCAAAATTTATTGGATGTTTCAAACTCTGTTCATACTTTACATGTCAGAGGTTTTCAGGAAATGTATAAAGAAGATGTATATGTGGATGTATATATATCAGAACTTAATGAAGTATATCATAACTTCATTTCCTTTAATAATATTTTAAAGATTTAATCTATTCAAATCTTGTCTTGTAGTCTCATCTATGTGATGAACTGTTGAAAGCTCATTATACTTTGAACAATGGTAGTTCAAGTAGCTTTATATTGATATAAGTGTAGTGAAGTATTTGGTAACTTCATCTTTTAAACTTATATCTAGTTAATAATTGTCTTATGCATGACAAAGATTTTCAGAAAAACGTTGAGACAAGGTTAGATATATGAGATCACCTTGCAACGATATTTTTTTATACAGTTATACACTGGAACTCTGTGTGTATTATGCATGGAAGAGGACTTCCAATATTTTGAAAAGTATATATGTATATATACTAAATATTTTGCGACTTCATCGCATTAAGATATCAAACTTGGTTCATTTCTTTTGACCAAAACTTTCATGAGTACTATGAGAAGGCTCATATACTATTAATCATTATACATATTATTTTTGTGGGCTTGCTGCTCACCCTTGCTTTCTTCTTTCATCATACAACAACAGATAGAAAAGATGAACAGGACCAAGCTCCCGATTCGCAAGCGATTGGGAGACGTTCCGCAGTTTACTAGAAGCATTGATGCCGCCGTAGCTGAGGTAGGAACTACCAATAGGCTAGGCTTTCAACTTCTGATGTACCAGATTTATGTATATTTATGAATTGTAATAATGGCAAAGAAATATAAATTTATTCAGAAAACCTTTTAAGGTGTATTGGCGGATAATTGTGGAATAAAATGATTTGTGGTTATTTTTGGATGTTCATCTCTGAGACTATAACGTGTGGTGTGTGTGTTTATTGTGGGGTCACAGTACAGAGTAGTTGAGTAATTATTAAGATTGGGTGTTATTAAGGGAAATGGAACTCGTGACAACCCGGATCCCCGACCCCGGATTTGGGGGTGTTACAGTAATGGTATCAGAGCTAAGCGTTATAAACCTCAGAGATGATGTGACGTTAAGATAATAAGTTCACTAAGATAATAAGAACTCTTGCCAAGTTCATAGTCGGACTACCTAACGTAGTACTGACAGTTAAAACCCTTATGGGAACCCCTATAAATATCGTGATAGTAGCGTAGTTCGTTATCGTACATGGTAGCGGGACTCCGAACCCTGAGGTTGAGAAGCAACAGCGAGATGATGTTTTATTACTAATTGGAGATCGGATTGTGGATCCGATAGAGTGTCCTAATGCAGGACCGGATGATGTTGATATTGAGGATGTAGCGGTTGAGGATGTTGTCCTAGATGGGATTGTTGCTGAGGAGGATCTCGTGGAAGATCCTAACAAGAATGAATAAAGGACCACTGAGGAATTGATGACCCTGGTTAGGGCAACTCCCAGAGGTAGGATTGGCCGGTCACTACCGGAGGTTCATTCAAGTTTGTAAAGATAGTAGCCCCTTTGACGCGGCTTACTCGTAAGACTAAGAAGTTTGAATGGACAGAGAAATACGAGAAAAGATTTTAACAACTGAAGCAAAGGTTGGTGGCGGCCCATATGTTGGCGTTGCCTGATGAAAAAGGAGATTTTGTGAATTGTAGTGACGCTTCGCATAAGGAATTAGGGTGCTTCTTATACAGCACAGCAAGGTAATCGTGTACGCGTCAAGATAATTAAGGGAATATAAAATTCGATATCCCCACCTATGAGCTTGGGCTCATGGCAATAGTTTTACCCTAAAGATTGGAGGCACTACTTGTATGGAGAGAAGTGCGAGAATTACCTAAGCCATAAGTGCTCTAGTACATTTTCACGCAGAAAAGAGCTCAACATGCGCCAAATTAGGTGGTTAGAGCTAATCAAGGATTACGATTGTGAGATTCTTTATCATTCGGGGAAAGCCAATGTGGTGGCTGATGCCCTTAGTAAAAAGGAGAAACTCAAGATGATAATGTCTTTGAGAGAGTTTATAAGAGATTTTGAGAAAATGGAAATAGAAGTGAAGGTAACCGGAGCTGGTACCGAAAAGCTATTTGAGATTGCAATACAGACCGAATTATTGGAAAGGAGCATATTGTGCCAGAAAAAGGTGATGAATGAAGGCAGAGAGCCAACAAATAAATATGAGATTAATACCGAGAAAGATGATAAGGGAATAATGAGGTATTTCTATAGAATTTGGGTGCCGAATGTTCAAGAGCTTAAAGAAGAAATCTTAGATGAAAGCTAGTTTGAGGAATAAGATTATAGCGAACCCTGAACGTGATAGTCAGGGAGGTCGCCATCAAGATAGAAGGAACCCATAATATAATGAAGTGGAAAATGAGGATTTTAACGTATAAGATAACCCCAAGTATGGGAGAAGGATGAAACATTTCATACTAAGGAAACAGAAAGTCGAGTAAGGAAAGGAGACCCGAGACGGTACTCCTATACGGCAATTCATGGACCTGTCTAAAAAGGACTTAGACTATTATCCCCAACCACCACCCTGAGGAAACAATGCGGTGAGAAATTCTTTCAGGTTCTTTAAGTCGCTAAGCTCTTAGAGTTCTAAGGAACAAGCTGACCCAGTCGAGGCAAGAGCCTGGCTAAAGGAAATAGAGGAATCATTTGAGATTCTGAATGATTGACGAATCACAAAAGACTGTTTTTGTCACTTACCCTCCCAAGAGAGAGACCACCCGCTGGTGAAAGGCCAAGGAAGTCACGGAGCAAGAGATTATAATAAACTGATTTAAGTTCAGTCAATTGTTTTCAGGAAAGTAATTCCCAAAGATAAGGAGATAGTGTAAAAGCTTTAGAGCCAGAACAAAGGCAGACGAGTATGATGAATTATGAATCTAAGTTGTAAAAGTTATCAAGATTCGTTCTGAGGACACGAATCCAGAATGACGGGATGTTTGAAATCAATGTTTATGTTGTGTTGGTTCATGAAATAATGATAAGAGAAAGGAAAATTAAAAGAAATTGAAGTGGAAAGGAATATAACGGCAATAGAGTTTGAGGAATGATAAGGGAGTTGGGTATAGGGAAACCCTAAAGACTCGTAGCAATAGAAATAGAAAAGTATGTAATCGTCAGGATGAGGGTGATTCACCATGAGTTAAATTGATGGTGGAAGGCATAAGAGATACATATATTTTATTTCCTGTAAGTTGGAAGGATCCGAGGAAACCTTGAGATAGTTCGAAGGATGAAAAATAAAATGCGGATAGACTGAGGAGACAAGGGAGTAAGAAATTAGGAAAAATTGAATGAAGGAAGTGACCTTCAAGAAGGTAAAGTGTAAGACCGGTGGCATGATACCCAGAAAGGGAGACGCCACGTATGGGAGATATCCCAACATTGAGATGACTGTTGGGATAAACAACAAAAGTAAATAAGGAATTATTAAGATGAAGTTCACGTTGAACATGACCAATATCTTCCAGAACATCCTTGTTATCATTACCAAATTTAGGCAAGAAAAGCGGGTAACCATTGTTATCTTTTGAAGGCCATTTGGGTTGACCTCAGTTTGAATAAGGATGCTATCGTGAAATTGGTATAAACTATCAAGGTGGGAATGATTGATTAAGATAATCTATCAAGGATATAAGACTTGATTTATCCATGGAAGGATGCAAGTACCTTTTTAAAGGTGGAATTAAGGATAAAACATCAGTAACTTAAAACGAATCCTAGGGGAATGCATAAAGGTTGGCATTTCACCCTTAATAGGGATAGTATGAGTTTTGACAGTATGAATTGGAAAGGATTAAGGTAATAAAAACCTTTAAGAATCAGTGGAGAAATTTTTCAGAAGTATATAGACAATGGTTCTAGTAATAGTAAATGGTATTTCGATATGCCCTGTATCTAGGGAATACAGGAGGAACTATTGAAAGATAACCTTAGAGGTTTTGCATGGAGATAGGTAATATTCAAATTTCTCAAGAATAAAAATGTTGATAAAAGGAATGTGATGTAATTATAATGATGCCAAGTGGGGCACGTGTTACACCACGAGAAAGTATGGATCGAACCAGTAATGGTCGAAATTGTTCAGGGCAATTAGGACTTAAGATAAAAGATGTTCTAAGTATGATTGAGAGTCAGTCGTGACAGTGATTAACCTCTAAAGACTGAGGCAATAACTTATGGAAAAATGGTGATATTTTTTTTTTTTACTCATCAGATTTTAAGGAAAACATCTTCACATAAGCTGTGATTGAAATGAGGTAGAAAATTTATTTGAAGGTGGTTAAAATGACATTGACTGTAAGGAAATTTTACTATCAGGAAAGGCCAAAGAGGTGGCCGACACTTTAAAGGTAAGAGGATAATTATAGGCGCTTGTGCCAAAGGAATACAGTGATGATGGTTAAAGCTATGAAGGTTGTATTATGGTTTGGAAGATTGACATTCCTTCTGATGACTGTGCAATACCCAACCGTAATAGTAGTTAGTAAAGGTTTAATTCGTGTAATCGCCATGAACGGGCTATCTATCTTAGAAGGTCCTATCTTGAGATAAGCCAGGACCATATTTCAAAAAGGACTAAACAAACCTTTGAGTTGAGTCTTCTATTGAAGGCATATGATTAAGAATGGTATTAACCTGCTATCGTTGCTTTGAGCGAAACTCTTCTGCAATTTTATCTGCTTCATGTCATGTATGTATGTCAGGATCAGGAGTGTTCTTCATGAATCAGAAATGGTGATTATGTTACCTCCTTAGAAGGATTTGATACGACATGTATGGACTCCGTATGGTTGGATATTAAGACTTCATGGAAAATGAATGACTACAATAGGTCAGTGGTGGACCATAGTAAGGCAGCAATGATTCTGCAAGTATTGAGCTGATTACAACCGTGAGAGTTGTATTGGAATGGGTGTTGAGATTGAGTACCACTAATCGGGTCGTGGTAGTGTATAATGTAATAACCCCAATTTTTGGAAATTTTTGAAACCCTTATGAATAGTGTTTTTGCTGAATGAGAAAACTGTTCATGCCACGCTATGTAGGGGTTCTGTTATTGATCTTATGGGATATTATTAGTACTCTATGTGGTATATAAGTGTATGTAAAGATCGTCAGAATCCAATTCCGAACACTTTGGTTTTTCCCGGAAATCCACAAGATACGGAGAGAATTGAGTATAAGGTAACAGGATAAAAAGGATTTAAATTAAAGGATTATAATAGAGGATCATAAAAAGGAATATAATGTATTGAGAAAGGTTAAGGGAACCTAAGTAATAAGATCCCGGGTATGATCCTTCAAACGATAAACGAGAACGAAAGTTAAGCGAACCGTATAACAGATCAGCGGTCATTAGGCAAGCGATTAGGAAGTTAATCAAAGGGATTAGTGGGAATGATGTCATCCAACCAATAGAAAGAGGACAAGGAAGGGAGGATGACATCATGAGGATGATATAAGCATGACATGGGAAGGAAGGAGGTGTGGTTGAATGAGAACCACACAAATTCAAGGGCAAGAAGGTAATTGACTAAAGCAAGCACAAAAACCAAGCAACCAAGCCAAGCAAAAATCATTTTCATCAAAAATCAAAAGCAACCAAGGCTTTGTTCTTGAAGCTCTCGGCTTTTCATCTTTTTCAAAGGAAGAAAAATCAAAAATCAAGTTCCAAGCATTGTTAAATCACAAGGTAATTATCTAAGCTTCCTTGTACATAGATATGGATATGCTATAAGTTTAAGCTCCTAATTCCTTCACAATCTCTTCCAATAAATCAAGGAAGAAGATGGTGAATAGTAACCTTCAAGAAATAACTTTAGTTTTCTTGAATTTTTATGAAAGATTAAGGTTATACAAGCAAGGATCAAGGTTCTTTAGGCATTCAAAGCTCTTGTGTTGTGTTAAAAAGCTTCAAGGAAGGTATACCATCTCCAAACCCTAGGTTCCTATATATTATAAGATGATTTTGATTAGTAGGATGATATTGTAGCTTGTTGTTGTGATTTAGAGTTTGGGATTTGGAATGGTAGTGAAATGGAATGGTAAATGTTGTGGTTTTGATTTAAAAGAACTTAAGTATGATTTAAGTTAAGTTTAGGCATAAGTATGGATGATTAAATTGAATTGGTTGGGATTGTTGTGATGTGATAAGGATGGATGTTTGTTGTATGATGGATATGAGGTTGGATTTGAGGTTGGTTTGGAATGGATTTGAATGGTTTAAAATATTGGAAATCGCGTAAACATAGCCGTCGTAACGTCCGATTTTCTTTGGACTGTTTTTGTGCATAGCATTAGGACCCGAGAACCCCCTGCTAGATTATGACCACTGCCATGTTTAGATAGCTCATGTTACGAGCTTCGTTTTGATATGTAGTTCGTTCGATTCCGATGCACGGTTTAGGAGAAACGACCGTTTCAAGTAACGGCGTTTCGCGAACGAAACTTTTCCCCTCGCCTTACTTTGAAACATAGGTTAAAGACCAAAAAGGGTTAATTAATGCATGAAACATTTATGGTAAGTGTGTTAGGCAGTTGGTAAGACACTCGCGAAGGAATCGCCTTAAAACTCATAAAGGTTAAATTATTAAAAATGGTGGAGCCGAGGGTACTCGAGTGACTTAAGAGAATCAGTAAGCGCAAAACGAGCGTTAGAGTCTGAGTTGGTTAGAGTATAGATTTACAAGTGACTTTGGTTTAATTCCAACTTACTTGTTGTTTATAGGTTACCAGACTCGTCCCGAGCCATTCGTAACCCCCAGTCGCTCAGGCAAGTTTTCTACCCGATATACTGTTGTTGTGATGTAAATATATGTATATGCATTATCTTGTGATAGTGCATGATTGTTATTAGCAAATTTTGCGATATATTGGAGCATGTTGATATGGTATATATGCATGTCTGTTTCGTAATCTGGTTATCTATCTGTTGATTTCAATGCTTATAGTTGCATAATACCTATGCTAGAAATAAGCAAGTAGTTGCGTATACCCTTAGTATAGGGGATAAAAGGTGAACATATTTCTAAACCGGGAGTCGATGTTCCCGAGTATATTATATATATATATATATTTATATATATATGGATATAGTTTTTAAAACTATGGATCGAATAAGGTTTATTCGATACCTTTATTTTACTTAGTTGAATATTAATTTGAGTATTCATTCGAGGGCTTATGACTCAGTTTATTTTATTATTTGAATATTATTTGAATATTCATTCGAGGGCTTATGACTCAGTTTATATTATTATTGAATATTACTTGGATATTCATTTGAGGATGTATGACTCCTTTATTTTATGAATATTATTTATAGTATTCATTCGAGGTATTATGACTCCGCTTATTACTTAATAATATTCTTTATTGTATTAAAGAATAAGGTGTCGATAATCAAACTTACTTTTGATTATTCAAATAAAGATATTACTTTCGTATAAGTATATCTTTGATTATTTGCTATTCATTTCAAGTATAAGTTTTAATACTTCTACTTCAATTATTTTATAAAGATTATTCTTTATGGGAATATTATTTAAATAATAATATTCAGACATTTTCTAAATATTCTGGGGACTGATTTACTTCATTAAATCAGCTTCACTCCAAACATTCTTAAAAATGTTTTGCGAGTCTTCAAAATGATTTTTTTAAAAGTTAGAGCGGATCCCAAAACTCATTTTTTTAAGATCCTCCTTTCGAAGGGGATTTAAATACTCGCTCAAAACCTGAGGGATCCGGCTCTGTGGTGTGTTTTATATTCGCAACAAGGTTGCTGTTTTGATAAATGAATTGATTACTTACCCAACACTCGGGAAGTAAAATTCTTGGAACAAGTTAATCCATTAACAGGCATCGCCTGGGAAATATCGGTGAGTTCTCCTTTCCAAATAGATACGACTTCTTGGTGGAGCCGTATCAACAAGTTTCTACTTGGGGAAAGTGGGGACAAGCTTTACGTTTCAGAGTCATGGATTTCATCTGAACTAGGAGTGGCGTAAGTGGCCGAGTAGCGCCGGCCCAGCCTTATTATATTGGCCCAAATGGCCTGGAAGTTCCGCTAAGGCGGTCCATTCCTTAGGAGTTCAGTGTTCGGTTGACAAGTAAATCCGACAGGTTCTCCTCTACATGTAGAAAATGGTGGGGTTGTACTACTACGACTGATCATCGTAAGTGGTCTTCCTGGCGCGGCAAACTCCCGTAATGAGTTCATCATCCAATTGGATAATTTCTGCAACACTACCCAGAGCACTTCGATAGAAAGGCTACGGTTGGGCGATTGTTGAGTGTTGGCAGGGTCAAGTTTTCAAAATGATGTTTACATCAAATGAAGTATCTCGTAACTTCATTTTATTTTGATAATATTTTAAAGATTTAATCTATTCAAATCTTGCCTTATAGTCTCATCTATGTGATGAACTTTTGAAGCTAATTATAACTTGAACGGTGGTAGTTCAAGTAGTATTTGGGAAAGATATAAGTATATTGGGGTATCTTGTAACTTCATCTTTTAAACTTATATCTAATTAATAATTGTCTTATGAATGACAAAGATTTTCAGAAAAACGTTGAGACAAGGTTAGATATATGAGATCACCTTGCAACGATATTTTTTTTTTACAGTTATACACTGGGACTTTGTGTATATTGTGCATGGAAGAGGACTTCCAATATTTTGAAAAGTATATACATATATATATATATACTGAATATTTTGCGACTTCATCGCATTAAGATATCAACTTGGTTCATTTCTTTTGACCAGGACTTTCATGAGTACTATGAGAAGGCTCATATATTGTTAATCATTATACATATTATTTTGGTGGGCTTGCTGCTCACCCTTGCTTTCTTCTTTCATCACACAACATCAGATAGACAAGATGAACAGGACCAAGCTCCCAATTCGCGAGCGGATAGGAAACGTTCCGCAGCTTCCTATAGGCGTTGATGTCGCTGTAGCTGAGGTAGGAACTACCAATAGGCTAGGCTTTCAACTTCTGATGTACCAGATTTATGTATATTTATGAATTGTAATAATGGCAAAGAAATGTAAATTTAGTCAGAAAACCTTTTAAGGTGTATTGGCAGATAATTGTGGAATATAAGGACTTGTGATTATTTTTTTGGATGTTCATCTCTGAGACTATAACGTGTGGTGTGTGTGTTTATTGTGGGGTCACAGTGTAGAGTAGTTGAGTAATTATTAAGATTGGATGTTATTAAGGGAAATGGAACTCGTGACGACCCGGATCCCCGACCCCGGATCTGGGGGTGTTACAGAAATGGTATCAGAGCTAAGCGTTATAAACCTCAGAGATGATGGGACGTTAAGATAATAAGTTCACTAAGATAATAAGAACTCTTGCCAAGTTCATAGTCGGACTACCTAACGTAGTACTGACAGTTAAAACCCTTATGGGAACCCTTATAAATGTAGTGATAGAAGCGTAGTTCGTTATCGTATAGAGTAGCGGGACTCCGAACCCTGAGGTTGAGGAGCAACAGCGCGATGATGTTTTATTACTAATTGGAGATCGGATTGTGGATCCGATAGAGTGTCCTAATGCAGGACCGGATGATGTTGATATTGAGGATGTAGCGGTTGAGGATGTTGTCCTAGATGGGATTGTTGCTGAGGAGGATCTCGTGGAGGATCCTGACAAGAATGAATAAAGGACCACTGATGAATTGATGACCATGGTTAGGGCAACTCCCAGAGGTAGGATTGGCCGGTCACTACCGGAGGTTCGTTCAAGTTGTAAAGATAGTAGCCCCTTTAACGCGGCTTACTCGTAAGACTGAGAAGTTTGAATGGACAGAGAAATGCGAGAACAGCTTTCAAGAACTGAAGCAAAGATTGGTGATGGCCCCTATGCTGGCGTTGCCGGATGGAAAAGGAGATTTTGTGAAGTGTAGTGACGCTTCGCACTAGGGCTTAGGGTGCGTGCTTATGCAGCACGGTAAGGTAATCGCGTACATGTCAAGACAATTAAGGTAATATGAAATTCGATATCCCCGCCCATGAGCTTAGGCTCGTGGCAATAGTTTTACCCTAAAGATTGGAGGCACTACTTGTATGGAGAGAAGTGCGAGAATTACCTAAGCCATAAGTGCTCTAGTACATTTTCACGTAGAAAGAGCTCAACATATGCCAGAGGAGGCAGTTAGAGCTAATCAAGAATAATGATTGGGAGATTCTTTATCATTCGGGGAAAGCCAATGTGGTGGCTGATGCCCTTAGTAAAAAGGAGAGACTCAAGATGATAATGTCTTTGGGAGAGTTTATAAGAGATTTTGGAAATAGTAGTGAAGGTAACCGGAGCCGGTACCGAAAAGCTGTTTGAGATTGCAATAGAGACCGAATTATTGGAAAAGAGCATACGGTGCCAGAGAAAGGTGATGAATGAAGGCAGAGAGCCAACAAATAAATATAAGATTAATACCGAGAAAGATGATAAGGGAATAATGAGGTATTCCTATAGAATTTGGGTTCCGAAAGTTCAAGAGCGTAAGGATGAGAACTTAGATGAGAGCCATAGTTTGAGGAATAAGATTTAGAGCAAACCCTGAACGTGATAGTCAGGGAGGTCGCCATCAAGATAGAAGGAACCCATGACATAATGGAGTGGAAAATGAGGATTTTAAATTAAAAGATGACCCCAATTATGGGGAGTAGGATGAAACATTTCCTACTAAGGAAACAGAAAGTCGAGTAAGGAAAGGAGACCCGAGACGGTACTCCTATACGGCAATTCATGGACCTGTCTAGACAGAACTTAGACTATTATCCCCAACCACCACCTTGAGGAAATAATGCGATAGGAAATTCTTTCAGGACCTGTAAGTCTCTAAGCTCTCAGAGTTCCAAGGAATAGGTTGACCCAGTCGAGGCAAGAGCCTGGCTAAAGGAAATAGAGGAATCATTTGAGATTCTGAATGATTGACGAATCACAAAAGACTGTTTTTGTCACTTACCCTCCTAAGAGAGAGACCACCCGCTGGTGAAAGGCCAAGGAAGGCACGAAGCAAGAGATTATAATAAACTGATTTAATTTCAGTCAATTGTTTTCAGGAAAGTACTTCCCAAGGTTATGGAGATAGTGTAAAAGCTTTAGAGCCAGAACAAAGGCAGACGAGTATGATGAATTATGAATCTAAGCTGTAAAAGTTGTTAAGATTCGTTCTGAAGACGCGAATCCAGAATGACGGGATATTTGAAATCAATGCTTATGTTGTGTTGGTTCATGAAATAATGATAAGAGAAAGGAAAATAAAAAGGAATTGAAGTGGAAAGGAATATAAAGGCAACAGAGTTTGAGGAATGATAAGGGAGTTGGGTATGAGGAAACCCTAAAGACTCATATTAATAGAAATAGAAAAGTATATGATCGTCAGGATGAGGGTGATTCACCATGAGTTAAAGTTGACGGTTGAAGGCATAAGAGATGCATATATTTTATCCCCTTTAAGTTGGGAGGATTCGAGGAAACATTGAGATAGTTCGAAGGATAAACAATGAGACGCGGATAGACTGAGGAGACAAGGAAGTAAGAAATTAGGAAAATTGGATGAAGGAAGTGACCTTCAAGAATGTGAAGTGTAAGACCGGTGGCTTGATACCCAGAAAGGGAGACGCCAGGTATGAAAGATATCCCAACATTGAGATGACTGTTGAGATAAATAAAAGAGGTAAATGAGTAGTTAGAACTAAAAGGTTCACGTTGAACACGACAAACATCTTCTAGAACATCCCTATTATCATTACTGAATCAGGCAAGAAAAGCGGATAACCGTTCTTATCTTTTGGAGGCCATATTGATTGACCTCATTTTGAATACAGATGTTATTATGAAATTAGGCATATACTATCGAGGTGGGAATGATTGAATAAGATACCCTTATCAGGGATATATGACTTGATTTATCCATGGAAGGATGCATGTACCTTTTAAAGGTGGAATTAAGGATAGAACATCGGTAACTTAAAATGAATCCTCGGGGAATGCATAAAGGTTGGAATTTCACCCTTACTAGGGACAGTATGAGTTTTGACAGTATGATTTGGAAAGGGTTAATGTAGCAACAACCTTTAAGAATCAGTGAAGAAATTTTTCAGAAGTATATAGACAATGGTTCTAGTAATAGTAAATGGTATTTTAATATGCCCTGTATCTAGGAAATACAGGAGGAACGATTGAAGGATAACCTTAGAGGTTTTACAAGGAGAAAGGTAATATTCAAAATTTTCAAGAATAGAAATGTTGATAAAGGAAATATGACGTAATTATAATGTTGCCAAGTGGGGCACGTGTTAAACCACGAGAAAGTATGGATCGAACCAGTAATGGTCGAAATTATTCAGGGCAATTAGGACTTAAGATAAAAGATGTTCTAATTATGATTGAAAGTCAGTCATGACAGTGATTAACCTCTAAAGACTGAGGCAATAACTTATGGAAAAATGGTGATTTTTTTTTACTCATTAGATTTTAAGGAAAGCATTTTCACATAAGCTGTGATTGAAATAAGGTAGAAAATTTATTTGGAGATGGTTAAAGTGACATTGACTGTAAGGAAATTTTACTATCAGGAAAGGCCAAAGAGGTGGCCGACACTTTAAAGGTAAGAGGATAATTATAGGCGCTTGTGCCAAAAGAATACAGTGATGATGGTTAAAACTGTGAAGGTTGTATTATGGTTTGGAAGATTGACATTCCTTCTGATGACTGTGCAATACCCAGCCGTAATAGTAGTTGGTAAAGGTTTAATTCGTGTAATCGCCATGAGCGGGCTATCTATCTTAGAAGGTACTATCTTGAGAATGAGCCTGGACCATGTTTTAAAAGGACTAAACGAACCTTTGAGATCAGGAGTGTTCTTCATGAATCAGAAATGGTGATTATGTTACCTCCTTAGAAGGATTTGATACGACATGTATGGACTCCGTATGGTTAGCTATTAAGATTTCATGGAAAGTGAATGATGACAGTGGGTCAGTGGTGGACCATAGTAAGGCAGCAATGATTCTGCGAGTAACGAGCTGATTACAACCGTGGGAGTTGTATTGGAATGGATGTTGAGATTGAGTACCACTAAACGGGTCGTGGTAGTGTATAAGTTATCATTGATAGACTAATTAAGTAGAGTATCTACCTATTGAATATTTATTCCCTCTTATGAAAAGAGAGTCGTATTACTATATGAGGAAGGTTGCGGTGCAAGCATAGAACTCTAGTAACGGTGATGTCTAAAATGAGATCCCAGGTTCGATTTTCGAAATCGAGGGAGTTTCAAAGGTGATTGTGTATAAGCTCGAGGAAGAGTGTGGGTCCATAGAATGATGGGCGGGATAGCGAAAATATTTAGGCATGGGAAATACGAGGCTATAATGCTTGATGCTGATATAAATACGTATATGTTTTGTTCTCCTATGACAAACCTCTATAGTTCAGAGGTAGATTCCAAGCCAGATATTTTATGGCAATAAATTTTTTTTTATGAATATACAATTCTCTTCAATTTGTTCTTTTCTCTTCTTTTCATTTCATGTAAGCTGAGAAGAACAACCCTTCCAGAAGGGGAGGTATTGCCGAATGACTATCTATCTGTGTGATAGAAGCCGAGTAGGATACCAGCTATTGTTTAATTGCTTGTCAAGTACTAAAGGCTGGCCACCTTCTGTACTAACTATGCGATATAACAAGTGTTCATGATCATAGTGATCTCTCAACAAATTCTTTTACTTCTATTTGATTGATCAAATTTTGGAAAATAGAAACAACTGAAAAAGGAGTAATAAAGTGGTGGTAGTATGCGGAATGGGAACACATTCGTGATACTAAGGTTGACGTGGTTATTAAAAGGTTATAGAACGCTAACGAGCAAAAGTATAACCAGTATAATATTAGGAACGGAAGGTAGTAGCGATTACGAACTGGAAAAGAATGGGTATTGAGAAGCAAAAGTTCTAATGATTAGAAGTTATGATGAGAGTCTGTGTAATAGACTTGAAAGAATTTGGAATGATCACTTAATGCAGATTGAGTTATCTTACGACAATAGATCATATGTCATTATCGAGATGTCGCCTTATGAGATCCTTGAGGGAAGACAATGTCGATCTCCCTTATGTTAGGATGAAGTTATAGAGCGCAAGATGCTCGGACCCGCAGTAGTCCAAAGGACCAAGGATATGATAGATCTAATCAGAGGACGGATGGTAGTAGCCCAAGATGGACATGATAAGTATGTTGATTTGACACGAAAGGATAAAGAGTATGAAATAGGGGACCTAGTAATGTTATAGGTATCCCTTGGAAAGGATTCATGAGGTTCGGAAAGAAAGAAAAGCTAAGTCTACAATTTGTTGGACCCTTGGATATATTAAGACGTTTGGGAAGTTAGCATATGAGCTAGCCCTAACCCCGAACATGTAGCAGGTCGTAACGTGTTTCACGTATCAATGTTAAGGAAGTGTAATTCAGATGCCAAATAAATAGAGGCATATGAGCGCATAGATATGCAACCCGACGTAACCTATATGGAGCAACCAGGAAGGGTATAGATTAAGAAGGAACGAGTGCTTAGGAGAAGGGTTATCAAACTAGTAAGAGTTTGATGGTAGAACCACAATGGGGGAAAATTGACTTGAGAGTTAGAAAGTGCAATACTAAGAAAGTATCCCTATTCATTTCTATCTGATTCCGGGACGGAATCCTTTTAAGGAGGGGAGACTGTAATAACCCCAATTTTTGGAAATTTTTGAAACCCTTATGAATAGTGTTTTTGCTGAATGAGAAAACTGTTCATGCCACGCTATGTAGGGGTTCTGTTATTGATCTTATGGGATATTATTAGTACTCTATGTGGTATATAAGTGTATGTAAAGATCGTCAGAATCCAATTCCGAACACTTTGGTTTTTCCCGGAAATCCACAAGATACGGAGAGAATTGAGTATAAGGTAACAGGATAAAAAGGATTTAAATTAAAGGATTATAATAGAGGATCATAAAAAGGAATATAATGTATTGAGAAAGGTTAAGGGAACCTAAGTAATAAGATCCCGAGTATGATCCTTCAAACGATAAACGAGAACGAAAGTTAAGCGAACCGTATAACAGATCAGCGGTCATTAGGCAAGCGATTAGGAAGTTAATCAAAGGGATTAGTGGGAATGATGTCATCCAACCAATAGAAAGAGGACAAGGAAGGGAGGATGACATCATGAGGATGATATAAGCATGACATGGGAAGGAAGGAGGTGTGGTTGAATGAGAACCACACAAATTCAAGGGCAAGAAGGTAATTGACTAAAGCAAGCACAAAAACCAAGCAACCAAGCCAAGCAAAAATCATTTTCATCAAAAATCAAAAGCAACCAAGGCTTTGTTCTTGAAGCTCTCGGCTTTTCATCTTTTTCAAAGGAAGAAAAATCAAAAATCAAGTTCCAAGCATTGTTAAATCACAAGGTAATTATCTAAGCTTCCTTGTACATAGATATGGATATGCTATAAGTTTAAGCTCCTAATTCCTTCACAATCTCTTCCAATAAATCAAGGAAGAAGATGGTGAATAGTAACCTTCAAGAAATAACTTTAGTTTTCTTGAATTTTTATGAAAGATTAAGGTTATACAAGCAAGGATCAAGGTTCTTTAGGCATTCAAAGCTCTTGTGTTGTGTTAAAAAGCTTCAAGGAAGGTATACCATCTCCAAACCCTAGGTTCCTATATATTATAAGATGATTTTGATTAGTAGGATGATATTGTAGCTTGTTGTTGTGATTTAGAGTTTGGGATTTGGAATGGTAGTGAAATGGAATGGTAAATGTTGTGGTTTTGATTTAAAAGAACTTAAGTATGATTTAAGTTAAGTTTAGGCATAAGTATGGATGATTAAATTGAATTGGTTGGGATTGTTGTGATGTGATAAGGATGGATGTTTGTTGTATGATGGATATGAGGTTGGATTTGAGGTTGGTTTGGAATGGATTTGAATGGTTTAAAATATTGGAAATCGCGTAAACATAGCCGTCGTAACGTCCGATTTTCTTTGGACTGTTTTTGTGCATAGCATTAGGACCCGAGAACCCCCTGCTAGATTATGACCACTGCCATGTTTAGATAGCTCATGTTACGAGCTTCGTTTTGATATGTAGTTCGTTCGATTCCGATGCACGGTTTAGGAGAAACGACCGTTTCAAGTAACGGCGTTTCGCGAACGAAACTTTTCCCCTCGCCTTACTTTGAAACATAGGTTAAAGACCAAAAAGGGTTAATTAATGCATGAAACATTTATGGTAAGTGTGTTAGGCAGTTGGTAAGACACTCGCGAAGGAATCGCCTTAAAACTCATAAAGGTTAAATTATTAAAAATGGTGGAGCCGAGGGTACTCGAGTGACTTAAGAGAATCAGTAAGCGCAAAACGAGCGTTAGAGTCTGAGTTGGTTAGAGTATAGATTTACAAGTGACTTTGGTTTAATTCCAACTTACTTGTTGTTTATAGGTTACCAGACTCGTCCCGAGCCATTCGTAACCCCCAGTCGCTCAGGCAAGTTTTCTACCCGATATACTGTTGTTGTGATGTAAATATATGTATATGCATTATCTTGTGATAGTGCATGATTGTTATTAGCAAATTTTGCGATATATTGGAGCATGTTGATATGGTATATATGCATGTCTGTTTCGTAATCTGGTTATCTATCTGTTGATTTCAATGCTTATAGTTGCATAATACCTATGCTAGAAATAAGCAAGTAGTTGCGTATACCCTTAGTATAGGGGATAAAAGGTGAACATATTTCTAAACCGGGAGTCGATGTTCCCGAGTATATTATATATATATATATTTATATATATATGGATATAGTTTTTAAAACTATGGATCGAATAAGGTTTATTCGATACCTTTATTTTACTTAGTTGAATATTAATTTGAGTATTCATTCGAGGGCTTATGACTCAGTTTATTTTATTATTTGAATATTATTTGAATATTCATTCGAGGGCTTATGACTCAGTTTATATTATTATTGAATATTACTTGGATATTCATTTGAGGATGTATGACTCCTTTATTTTATGAATATTATTTATAGTATTCATTCGAGGTATTATGACTCCGCTTATTACTTAATAATATTCTTTATTGTATTAAAGAATAAGGTGTCGATAATCAAACTTACTTTTGATTATTCAAATAAAGATATTACTTTCGTATAAGTATATCTTTGATTATTTGCTATTCATTTCAAGTATAAGTTTTAATACTTCTACTTCAATTATTTTATAAAGATTATTCTTTATGGGAATATTATTTAAATAATAATATTCAGACATTTTCTAAATATTCTGGGGACTGATTTACTTCATTAAATCAGCTTCACTCCAAACATTCTTAAAAATGTTTTGCGAGTCTTCAAAATGATTTTTTTAAAAGTTAGAGCGGATCCCAAAACTCATTTTTTTAAGATCCTCCTTTCGAAGGGGATTTAAATACTCGCTCAAAACCTGAGGGATCCGGCTCTGTGGTGTGTTTTATATTCGCAACAAGGTTGCTGTTTTGATAAATGAATTGATTACTTACCCAACACTCGGGAAGTAAAATTCTTGGAACAAGTTAATCCATTAACAGGCATCGCCTGGGAAATATCGGTGAGTTCTCCTTTCCAAATAGATACGACTTCTTGGTGGAGCCGTATCAACAAGTTTCTACTTGGGGAAAGTGGGGACAAGCTTTACGTTTCAGAGTCATGGATTTCATCTGAACTAGGAGTGGCGTAAGTGGCCGAGTAGCGCCGGCCCAGCCTTATTATATTGGCCCAAATGGCCTGGAAGTTCCGCTAAGGCGGTCCATTCCTTAGGAGTTCAGTGTTCGGTTGACAAGTAAATCCGACAGGTTCTCCTCTACATGTAGAAAATGGTGGGGTTGTACTACTACGACTGATCATCGTAAGTGGTCTTCCTGGCGCGGCAAACTCCCGTAATGAGTTCATCATCCAATTGGATAATTTCTGCAACACTACCCAGAGCACTTCGATAGAAAGGCTACGGTTGGGCGATTGTTGAGTGTTGGCAGGGTCAAGTTTTCAAAATGATGTTTACATCAAATGAAGTATCTCGTAACTTCATTTTATTTTGATAATATTTTAAAGATTTAATCTATTCAAATCTTGCCTTATAGTCTCATCTATGTGATGAACTTTTGAAGCTAATTATAACTTGAACGGTGGTAGTTCAAGTAGTATTTGGGAAAGATATAAGTATATTGGGGTATCTTGTAACTTCATCTTTTAAACTTATATCTAATTAATAATTGTCTTATGAATGACAAAAATTTTCAGAAAAACGTTGAGACAAGGTTAGATATATGAGATCACCTTGCAACGATATTTTTTTTTTACAGTTATACACTGGGACTTTGTGTATATTGTGCATGGAAGAGGACTTCCAATATTTTGAAAAGTATATACATATATATATATATATATATATATATATACTGAATATTTTGCGACTTCATCGCATTAAGATATCAACTTGGTTCATTTCTTTTGACCAGGACTTTCATGAGTACTATGAGAAGGCTCATATATTGTTAATCATTATACATATTATATTGGTGGGCTTGCTGCTCACCCTTGCTTTCTTCTTTCATCACACAACATCAGATAGACAAGATGAACAGGACCAAGCTCCCAATTCGCGAGCGGATAGGAAACGTTCCGCAGCTTCCTATAGGCGTTGATGTCGCTGTAGCTGAGGTAGGAACTACCAATAGGCTAGGCTTTCAACTTCTGATGTACCAGATTTATGTATATTTATGAATTGTAATAATGGCAAAGAAATGTAAATTTAGTCAGAAAACCTTTTAAGGTGTATTGGCAGATAATTGTGGAATATAAGGACTTGTGATTATTTTTTTGGATGTTCATCTCTGAGACTATAACGTGTGGTGTGTGTGTTTATTGTGGGGTCACAGTGTAGAGTAGTTGACTAATTATTAAGATTGGATGTTATTAAGGGAAATGGAACTCGTGACGACCCGGATCCCCGACCCCGGATCTGGGGGTGTTACATATAAGTTATCATTGATAGACTAATTAAGTAGAGTATCTACCTAGTGAATAATTATTCTTTCTTATCAATAGATAGTCGTATTACTATACGAGGAAGGTTGCAGTGCAAGCATAGAATTTTAGTAACGGTGATGTCTGGAATGAAAACCCAGATTCGATTTTCGATGTCGAGGGAGTTTCAAAGGTGATTGTGTATAAGCTCGAGGAAGAGCATGGGTCCATAGAATGATGGACGGAATAGCAAAAAATATTTAAGCATGCAAAATGCGATGCGATAATACTTGATATTGATATAAATACATATGTTTTGTTCTCCTATGATAAACCTCTATAGTTCAGAGGTAGGTTCCAAGCCAGATATTTTGTGGCAGAATTTTTTTTTTCATATATACAATTCTCTTCAATTCGTTCTTTTCTCTTCTTTTCATTTCATGTAAGCTGAGAAGAACAACCCTTCCAGAAGGGGAGGTATTGCCGAATGACTATCTATCTGTGTGATAGAAGCCTAGTAGGATACCATCTATTGTTTAATTGCTTGTCAAGTACTAAAGGCTGGCCACCTTCTGTACTAACTATGCGATATAACAAGTGTTCATGATCATAGTGATCTCTCAACAAATTCCTTTACTTCTATATGATTGATCAAACTTTGGGAAATAGAAACAGCTGAAAAAGGAGTAATAAAGTTGTGGTAGTATTTGGAATGGAAACACATTCGTGATACTAAGGTTGACGTGGTTATTAAAAGGTTATAGAACGCTAACGAGCAAAAGTATAACTAGTATAATATTAGGAACGGAAGGTAGTAGCGATTACGAACTGGAAAAGAATGGGTATTGAGAAGCAAAAGCTCAAATGCTAAAAGCTATAATGAGAGTCTGTGCAATAGACTTGAAAGAAATTGGAATGATCACTTAACACGGGTTGAGTTTTCTTACGATAATAGATCATATGTCAGTATTGAGGTATCGCCTTATGAGATCCTTGAGGGAAGACAATGTCGATCCCCCTTATGTTAGGATGAATTTGTAGAGCGCAAGATGCTCATACCAGTAGTGGTCCAAAGGACCAAGGATATAACAGATCTAATCAGAGGATGGCTGGTAGTTGCCCAAGATGGACATAAAATGTATGTTGATTTGACACGAAAGGACAAGGAATGGGAAGTAGGGGACCTAGTGCTGTTATAGGTATTCCCTCGGAAAGGATTGATGAGGTTCGGAAAGAAAGGAAAGCTAAGTCTACAATTTGTTGGACCCTTGGATATATAAAGACATTTGGGAAGTTAGCATATGAGCTAGCCCTACCCCCGAACCTGTAGCAAATTCATAACGCGTTCCGCGTATCAATATTAAGGAAGTGTAATTCGGATGTCAGATAAATAGGGGCATAGGAGCGCATAGATATGCAACCCGACGTAACCTATATGGACCAACCAGGAAGGGTTATAGAGTGAAAAGGAATAAGTACTTAGGAGAAGGGTTATCAAACTAGTCAGAGTTTGATGGTTGAACTACAATGTGGGAAAATTACTTGAGAGTTAGAAAGTGCAATGCTAAGAGAGTATCCCTATTCATTTTCTATCTGATTCCGGGACGGAATCCTTTTAAGGAGGGGAGACTGTAATAACCCCAATTTTTGGGAAATTTTGAAACCCTTATGAATAGTGTTTTTGCTGAATGAGAAAACTTTTCATGCCACACTATGTAGGGGTTCTGAAATGGATATTCTGAGATTTTATTAGTACTTTATATGAGATATAAGTGTATGTAAAGATCGTCAGAATCCAAATCCGAACACTTTGATTTTTCCCGGAAATCCAATAGATACGGAAAGAATTGAGTATAAGGTAGCAGGATAAAAAGGATTTAAATTAAAGGATTATAATAGAGGATCATAAAAAGGAATATAATGTATTGAGAAATGTTAAGGGAACCTAAGTAATAAGATCCCGGGTATGATCCTTCAAACAATAAACGAAAACGAAAGTTAAGCGAACCGTATAACAGATCAGCGGTCATTAGGCAAACAATTAGGAAGTTAATCAAAGGGATTAGAGAGAGTGATGTCACCCAACCAATGAGAAGAGGACAAGGAGGGAAAGATGACATCACCACATGACATGGGCATGA
Source organism: Apium graveolens (assembly GCF_009905375.1). NCBI lineage: Eukaryota > Viridiplantae > Streptophyta > Magnoliopsida > Apiales > Apiaceae > Apium > Apium graveolens. The sequence goes on along the minus strand of NC_133654.1, from coordinate 195,479,349 downwards.
CATGGGAAGGAAGGAGATGTGGTGGCTTTCTAACCACACAAAATCAAGGGCAACAAGGTAATTAACTAAATCAAACAACAAAAATCAACCAACCAAAAGCAAAACAAGGCAAAACACAAAAATCTCTCTTCTTCTTCTTCATGCTCTCGGCTTCTTTTCTTAGAAATTGAAGATCCAAGCTCCACCACTTACTATTTAGCAAGGTAATTATCTAAGCTTCCCCATGGATAGTTACATACTTCCTATAAGTTTAAGCTTCTAATTCCAAGCCAATCTTTTTCTATAAATCATGGAAGAAGATGGTGAATAGTGTTTTTCAAGAAATAAAATTTGTGTTCTTGAAGTTTTGTTTAGATTAAGCTTGGATAAGGACTTTAAGGGTGATTCCAAGCCATTCTCTTGATTCTCCACTCTTCAAGGAAGGTATATCATCTCCAAACCCTAGATTTCTATGTATTATAAGATGATTTTGATTAGTAGGGTGATATTGTAGCTTGATGTTTATGAGTTAGAGTTTGGGATTGAAATGGTATTGAATCGGATTGGTAAATCTTGTTGTTTTGGTTAAAAGAATGTAATATAGTTAAATTCAAGCTTAGGCATAAGTATGAATGTTAAAATTGAATTGGTTGGGGTTATGATGTGATAAGGATGGATGTTTGTTGTATGTTGGATTTGAGGTTGAATTGGGTTGGTTTTGAATGGTTTTAAATTGGGAAATCGCGTAAACATAGCTGTCGTAACGTCCGATTTTCTTTAGACTGTTTTTGTGCATAACATTAGGACCTGAGAACCCCCTGCTAGATTATGACCATTGCCATGTCTAGATAGCTCGTGTTACGAGCTTCGTTTTGATATGTAGTTCGTTCGATTCCGATGCACGGTTTAGGAGAAACGACCGTTTCAAGTAACGGCGTTTCGCGAACGAAACTTTTCCCCTCGCCTTACTTTGAAACATAGGTTAAAGACCAAAAAGGGTTAATTAATGTATGAAACATTATGGTAAGTGTGTTAGGCAGTTGGTAAGACACTCGCGAAGGAATCGCTTTAAAACTCGTAAAGGTTAAATTATTAAAAATGGTGGAGCCGAGGGTACTCGAGTGACTTAAGCGAGTTAGTAAGCGCAAAACAAGCGTTAGAGTCTAAGTTAGTTAAAGTATAGATTTACAAGTGACTTTGGTTTAATTCCAACTTACTTGTTGCTTATAGGTTACCAGACTCGTCCAGAGCCATTCGTAACCCCCAAGTCGCTCAGGCAAGTTTTCTATCCGTTATAACTGTTGTTGTGATGTATTGGTGTATATGCATGATCTTGCGTTAAATGCATATTTGTTATAGCAAATTCTTGCGATATATTGTAGCATGTTATATGGTATATATGCATGCCTGTTTCGTATTCTGGCTATATATATCTGTTGATTCAGTTGATAATACCTATGCTAGAGGATAGCGATAATTTGCATATACCCTTAGTATAGGGACCCAAAGGTGAAAATATTTTCTAAAACCGGGAGTCGAGGATCCCGAGTAGATTTTGTATATATGGATATATATATACTTATATATATATGGTCATAGTTTTCAAAACTATTAATCGAATAAGGTTTATTCGATAACTTTAACCTTATTTTATTATTGAATATTATTTCGAATATTATTCGAAGGCTTATGACTCCTTTATATTAAATGAATATTATTTTGAATATTCATTCGAGGGCTTATGACTCTTTTATATTATTTATTGAATATTATTTGAATATTCATTCAAGGGCTTATGACTCTTTTATATTATTTATTGAATATTATTCGAATATTCATTCGAGGGCTTATGACTCCTTTATTTTATTTAATGAATATTATTACGAATATTCATTCGAGGGTTTATGACTTCTTTATTTTATTAAATGAATATTATTTTGAATATTCATTCGAGGACTTATGACTCCTTTTATTTTATTATTTGAATATTATTTGAATATTCATTCGAGGGCTTATGACTCAGTTTATATTATTTAATGAATATTATTTGAATATTCATTTGAGAATCTATGACTCCGATTATTTGCTGAGTTATATTCTTTATTTTATTAAAGAATAAGGTGTCAATAATCAAACTTATTTTCGATTATTCAAATAAAGATAGTACTTTCATATAAGTATATCTTTGGTTATTTAATACTCGTTTCAAGTATAAGTTTTAATACTTCTACTTCAATTATTTTTATAAAGATTATTCTTTATGGGAATATTATTTAAATAATAATATTCAGACATTTTCTAAATATACTGGGGACTGATTTACTTCATTAAATCAGCTTTACTCCAAACACTCTTCAAAGTATTTTTGAGTCTTCAAAATGATTTTTAAAAGTTAGAGCGGATCCCAAAACTCATTTTTATATTTAAGATCTTCCTTTTTAAGGGGATTTAAATACTCGCTCAAAACCTGAGGGATCCGGCTTTGTGGTGTATTTTATGTTCGCAACAAGGTTGCAGTTTTGGTAAATGAATTGATTACTTACCCAACGTTCGGGAAGTAAGTCCATCTATTGAGTCGGCATAAGCAACATGGGCTCAGTGGGCGTCCATGATAGTGTAAGTGGCTCAGTGGGAGTCCATCAAATGCATAAGTGGCTGAGTGGCAGTCCAGCATAAGGTCCTATTACGACCAGGGTGATGACCAGTGGGGAATTCGTCCATCTACTAGTAGAAAAGGTTACTTATGGGTATCTTTGCCTGATCAGCAAGATATCTGGTTTATGCCAAAATTCTTTTCCGTTCCAAAATTTATTGGATGTTTCAAACTCTGTTCATACTTTACATGATAGAGGTTTTCAGGAAATGTATAAAGAAGATGTATATGTGGATATATATATATATATCAGAACTTAATGAAGTATATCATAACTTCATTTCCTTTAATAATATTTTAAAGATTTAATCTATTCAAATCTTGTCTTGTAGTCTCATCTATGTGATGAACTGTTGAAAGCTCATTATACTTTGAATAATGGTAGTTCAAGTAGCTTTATATTGATATAAGTGTAGTGTAGTATTTGGTAACTTCATCTTTTAAACTTATATCTAGTTAATAATTGTCTTATGCATGACAAAGATTTTTAGAAAAACGTTGAGACAAGGTTAGATATATGAGATCACCTTGCAACGATATTTTTTTATACAGTTATACACTGGAACTCTGTGTGTATTATGCATGGAAGAGGACTTCCAATATTTTGAAAAGTATATATGTATATATACTAAATATTTTGCGACTTCATCGCATTAAGATATCAAACTTGGTTCATTTCTTTTGACCAAGACTTTCATGAGTACTATGAGAAGGCTCATATACTATTAATCATTATACATATTATTTTGGTGGGCTTGCTGCTCACCCTTGCTTTCTTCTTTCATCACACAACAACAGATAGAAAAGATGAACAGGACCAAGCTCCCAATTCGCAAGCGATTGGGAGACGTTCCGCAGTTTACTAGAAGCATTGATGCCGCCGTAGCTGAGGTAGGAACTACCAATAGGCTAGGCTTTCAACTTCTGATGTACCAGATTTATGTATATTTATGAATTATAATAATGGCAAAGAAATGTAAATTTATTCAGAAAACCTTTTAAGGTGTATTGGCAGATAATTGTGGAATAAAATGATTTGTGGTTATTTTTGGATGTTCATCTCTGAGACTATAACGTGTGGTGTGTGTGTTTATTGTGGGTCACAGTACAGAGTAGTTGAGTAATTATTAAGATTGGGTGTTATTAAGGGAAATGGAACTCGTGACAACCCGGATCCCCGACCCCGGATTTGGGGGTGTTACAATTAACTCAGTTCATGAGCAACTTTCAGCGTTCGCAGCAACCTGTGCCAGCCACTTATCATCCCAACAATCGCAATCATCCTAATTTCAGTTGGAGCAATGCTCAAAATGCTGTTCAACAGCCTTATCAGCAGTATCCAGCTAAGCAGTACAACCCCCTGGTTTTCAGCAACCGCAATATGCACCAAGACAGCAACTTCAGCTGCAAACAAGGTAATGAAAAATCTGAATTAGGGGAGTTGAAGCTAATATGCAAGAGTCAAGTTATTTCTATCAAGATCTTGGAAAATAAAATTGGAAAAATTGCCAATGCCTTGCTAAATCATCAACCTGGTACTCTACCTAGTGACACTAAAGTGCCAGGAAGGAAGGAAGCCAAGGAGCAGGTAAATGCAATCACTTTGAGGTCTGGAAAGGTTGCGAATCCCGAACAAACTCAAGCATTGACTGAAGAAGCTGAGGTTGAGAAAGAAGTAGAGCAACAAGAAGTAGAAGTGGAACCAAGGAAGACTACTGTTGAGCACACTCCTCCTAAGGGTGATACATGGGAGAAATAGATCTATCCTCCACCGCCTTTTCCTAAGCGGTTGCAGAAGAAAAAGGTGGACAAGCAATTTGAGAAGTTTTTGGAGGTGTTCAAGAAACTTCATATCAACATACCTTTCGCTGAGGCTCTTGAACAAATGCCTCGTTATGCAAAGTTTGTGAAAGGTATTCTCTATCAGAAAGTGAAGCTAGATGATTTAGAGACTGTTGCTCCCACGGAGGAATGTAGTGCTGTACTGTAACAGAAGTTGCCTCCGAAGCTTAAAGATCCAGGAAGCTTCACTATTTCGTGTACTATTGGAAAAGTGTCTTTTGACAGATGCTTATGTGACTTGGGATCTAGCATCAATCTGATGCCTTTGTCAATCTTCAAGCAGTTAGACTTACCTGATCCAAAACCGACTTATATGACCTTGCAGTTGGTCGACCATTCTATTACATATCCGCGAGGTATTGTGGACGATGTCTTGGTCAAGGTTGATAAACTCATCTTCCCTGTTGATTTCGTCATTCTTGATTTCGAGGAGGATAAGAAGATTCCCATAATCTTAGGAAGACCTTTCTTGACGACTGGCCAAACCTTGATAGATGTGCAGAAGGGTGAGCTCGTAATGCGAGTACTGGATCAGGATGTAACTTTTAATATGTTTAATGCTATGAAATTTCCTACGGAAAATGAGTAGTGCTTAAAGGTGGACTTGGTCGATTATGTGGTTACTTCAGAACTTGATTAATTGCTAAGGTCCGATGCCTTAGAAAAAGCCTTATTGGGAAATTCAGATAGTGAAGATGATGAAGGTGAAGAACAATTACAATATTTGAATGCTTCTCCCTGGAAGAGGAAGATTGATATGCCTTTCGAGTCTCTTGAAGTGGAGGAATTGAACAAAGCTCCAAAATGCCTCAAGCCATCTATTGAGGAAGCTCCCACTCTTAAGCTTAAGCCTCTACCTGAGCATTTGAGGTATGCATTTTTAGGTGATGCATCTACTTTACCTGTTATTATTGCATCTGACCTTTCAGGTAGTGACGAGGAAAACCTCCTGAGGCTTCTAAGAAAGTTCAAATCGGCAATTGGTTGGACTATAGCAGATATCAAGGGAACCAACCCTTTTTATTACATGCATAAAATTCTGCTAGAGGAAGGTAGAAAGCCTACAGTCGAGCAACAAAGAAGACTTAATCTGATCATGAAGGAAGTAGTGAAGAAAGAAATTCTTAAGTGGCTAGATGCAGGGATCATCTATCCTATTCGACAGTTCATGGGTAAGCCCGGTTCAATGTGTGCCAAAGAAATGTGGAATTACTATAGTAGCAAATGAGAAGAATGAGCTTATTCCTACTAGAACAGTCATGGGGTGGAGAGTTTGCATGGACTACGGGAAGCTAAACAAGGCCACTATGAAATATCACTTCTCTTTACCCTTCATTGACCAGATGCTTGATAGATTGGCTGGTCATGAGTACTACTGTCTTCTTGATGGCTAGTCGGGATACAATCAGATTTGTATCACTCCAGAAGATCAGGAGAAAACTACCTTCACTTGTCCATTTGGTACTTTCACCTTCAGACGAGTTTCTTTTGGTATGTGTGGTGCGCCAGCCATATTTAAGAGATTTATGATGGCCATCTTTTCGGATATGATTGGCTAGAATATGGAGGTGTTCATGGATGACTTCTCTGTATTTGGCGATTCTTTTGATGAATGCTTGCAAAATCTTAAACACATTCTCAAGAAGTGTGTTGAAACCAATCTGGTTCTCAGTTGGGAGAAATGTCACTTTATGGTGCGTCAGGGCATTATTCTCGGGCCCAAGGTTTCTAGTAAGGGTCATGAGGTGGACAAAGCCAAGGTGGGGGTCATTGAAAATCTTCCTCCACCTATTTCTGTTAAGGGAATTCGTAGTTTTCTTGGTCATGCGGGTTTCTATAGGCGTTTCATCAAAGACTTCTCTAAGATTTCGAAGCCATTATGCAGTTTTCTAGAGAAAGACGTCCCTTTCAAGTTTGATGACGAGTGCCTTGCAGCTTTTGAAATATTGAAGAAGAGTTTAATCACGGTGCCTGACATAACTGCACCTGATTGAAATGAACCTTTTGAGATGATGTGCGATGCAAGTGATTATGCAATTGGAGCAGTTCTTGGGCAGAGGAAGAACAACATGTTTCATGTGGTCTATTATACTAGCAAGACCCTAAATGGTGCTCAACTGAATTACACTACTACGAAGAAAGAACTTTTGGCTATTGTCAATGGTTTTGAGAAATTTAGATCTTATCTACTTGGGACTAAGGTGACAGTTTTCACTGATCACGCGACAATTCGTTATCTTGTCTCAAAGAAAGACTCGAAGCCTAGATTGATTAGATGGGTTCTTTTGCTTCAAGAATTTGAACTAGAGATCAAGGACAGAAAGGGGACTGAGAATCAGGTCATTGCTCATCTCTCGTGTTTAGAGAACCCTAATGCTACTTTATTATATAAGGCATTGATAAATGAGTCTTTTCCTGAAGAGCAGCTGTTTGGAGTGTAAGAAGCAGAACCGTGGTTTGCAGACATTATGAACTGCCTTGTGAGTAATATCATGCCTCCCGACTTATCTTATGCTCAAAGAAAGAAGTTTCTACATGAAGTAAAGTGGTATATGTGGGATGAGCCGTTTCTGTTTCGACAAGGAGCTGACCAAATCATCAGGAGATGTATTCCTACAGCGAAACGGGGGGGATCTTACGAGATTTCCACTCAACGGCTTATGGAGGACATTATGGTGGAGAAAAGATAGCAGCTCATATTCTACATATAGGTTTCTTTTGGCCAACCTTGGTTAAAGATGCTCACCAATTTGTTTTGAAATGTGATCGATGTCAATATGTGGGTAATATGTATAATTGGGCTGAGATGCCTCTTAATGTGCTTCTCCAGGTTGAGGTCTTCGATGTTTGGGGAATTGACTTCATGGGGCTATTTATCTAATCCCGTAACAATCGGTATATCTTGTTGGCAGTTGATTATGTGTCAAAATGGGTTGAAGTTAAGGCGTTGCCAATGAACGATGCGAAAGTGGTGCTTAATTTTCTTCATAAGTAGATATTCACAAGATTTGGAACTCCAAGAGTCATAATCAGTGATGAGGGGTCGATTTTTGCAACCACAAGTTCACTACTATGATGCAAAGGTATAATGTGAATCATCGTATTGCTACGACTTATCATCCTCAAACGAATGGCCAAGCTGAGGTATCTAACAGCTATCAAGCATCTTTTAGAGAAAGTTGGGTGTGCATCAAGGAAGGATTGGTCTTTGAAGCTTGATGAAGCTTTTTGGGCGTATCGAATAGCATACAAGACTCCGCTAGGGATGTCACCGTATCAGTTGGTCTATGGTAAGGGGTGTCATTTGTCGGTGGAGCTGGCGCATAAAGTGTATTGGGCTTTGAGGAAATTGAATCTGGATTTGGATACAGCTGGAAAGAAGAGGATACTTCAATTGAATGAGCTCGACGAATTTCGACTTCAAGCTTATGAGAACAACAAAATGTACAAGAAAAAAGTCAAGAGGTGGCACGATCGGGGTCTAGTGCTCAAATCATTTGTGCCAGGGCAACAAGTTCTTTTGTTCAACTCCCGACTCCGTCTTTTTCCTGGAAAGTTGGAGTCAAGATGGTCAAGGCCGTTTATTATCAAAATAACGTTTCCACATGGAGCGGTGAAATTTTTTTAGAATGATCTGGGCCAAGCATTCAAGGTGAATGTTAGAGGTTGAAGCATTACTATGGTGACAGGGCAAACCGTGAGGTGGTTAGTGTCGTTCTATTGTCCATTTGAGCTCAAGGTTCTACGAGGAGCTAGCGACGTAAAAGAAGCGCTTCTTGGGAGGCAACCCAAGTTTGTTGTACAATAGTAGGTAGAGGAAGCAAGAAGATAGGAGAAAAACACAAAAAAATTAGAAAAAGAAAAAAATTCAGGATTGACTACAGAAGCCTGGTGCGCCCGCGCTGTCCTAGCGCGCGGACGCGCTGAAAACACAGAAACACGGCGCCCCCACGCTGTTCCAGCGCGCGCCCGCATCGGTTTGGCAGAAGTAGCGCGCGCCCGCACTGTCCTAGCGCGCGTCCGCGCCGTGGTCCTGACTCAGAAAAAAAATAAAGGCAGTTTTAAGGGGGAAAATCGGGAATTTTGCTACAAAATCAATTCCCAGCCGAATTTTACTCCCCCACATCCCAAATTTCCCTCTCCAAATCAAACCCATTTCTGCCATTATTCCCATAATCGAATCCCACTTCTATTCCATATATAATTCTCTTTTCACCACGTATATATACATACACCTCATACACAAACTTCTTCACCACTTCATAAATTCTCAAACACAAATTCTCTCTCAAACACAACTCTTATTCTCTCTACTCAATTCCAATGGTACCCAAGAGACAAAGAACACAAGTAAGCAGTAGCACCACTGATTCTTCAAGTGTGGGTGGTGTAAGGCCAAGGTTCTCTACTCCCGAGGCTGAAGCGGAGTATACGAGGCTTCTCTCGAAGCCAATCATCAAGGAGCGAGGTTTTCTGCCATCAGGGAAGGATGGTAAGCTATTGGAGATGATTCAGGAGATGGGATGGGTTTCTTTTTGTGAGGAGCCCGCTACGGTACCCATGAGTGTTGTTCGTGAGTTCTATGCTAATGCAAAGGTAGAGAAGAATGGTTTCACGGTGGTTAGGGGGATGAAGGTGGAGTATAGTGCTGGATCGATAAGGAGGGTAATTAATCAGCCTGCGAAAAAGCCCGGTCAAGACATTTGGAATGATAAGACTCCAGAGTATTTTGACTTGGATTTGATTGTTGCTACTCTATGTGCGTCTAAGACTCGGTGGAAATTCAAAAGGGGCACAACTGATTATGCCACATTCTCTGCTTCTTGTATGAACAGATTTTCCCGTGCTTGAAATGCCTTTATTTGTGCTAATATCATGCCATCGTCTCATATGCATGAGGTTACTGTGGAGCGAGCATGTTTATTGTGGGGCATTCTTAAAGGTGATAATGTGGACATTAGTAGGATTATTCATCATGGTATTATGAGATTTTTGAGAGGGAGCTCTACGGAATTTATACCCTATGTGTCCATAGTTACCAGGTTGTGTGTGGCAGTTCGTGTTCGTTGGACCGCACATGAGCAGCTTCAGCTCCCTAGTTCTGCCATTGATAGTTCGATTATATTGCACATGGTAGAGTGGTATGGTGGTAAGCCCGATCAAAAGGGGCTTGGTTATTCGTTTGATATGCTTCCGGGAAAGCATTCAGCTGATCAGTATTTTACTGGTGGTTCAAAGAAAGCCCGTGAAGCAGGTTGGAGAGCTCAGTTGGGTGAGGAGATAGAGCCGTCTCAGTTACAGGAACGTTCGAAGAAGGGCATGATGCAGTACAGGCGTGTGGCTAGGAGGATGGATATGATGCATGACATCCACAACAGGTTTGCACGTGATCTCACCCAGACATTGGGGACAACTTTTAGAGCCACCAATGTTGACATCCAGTGGCCAGTTTTTGGTGAGGATTCCGTGTATCCGCCTCCGGACACACCTGACACTCCACCAGTTGTGGGTGAGGAGTCTGATTCTGATTAGGTATGCCTGAATTCCTTACTATTACCTTCACTGAGGACAGTGAATATTTTAAGTTAGGGGGTAGTAGGTGAAGGAATATGTTTTGTGTGAGACACATGTAGTTGCATATTCATGATAGTTTAGTTCATATAGTTGCATATTTTGCCATGTAGTTTTTTTTTGTTTTATTTTCGGTAGTTTTTTTATGTTAGTTTGTTCATATAATTCATGCATTTGCATTATAACATGATCCCTTAGATGATTTTTCCAGTTGATTTGAAATATTGATGCTAGTGTAGTGATATCGTATTTAGTGATGTTAAGCCTTATCGAATTAGTTTGCATGCTAGAGACAATTGTATTTCACTAAGTCATATAGGTTTCTAGAGTGCTAGATCATGATCATGGTTTGTTTGTTTGTCGAGGTTTAATTGCTTGTTTATATTTAAAATTTAGGATATTCTCATAATAATAAAATAACATGGATTTTTAGAAATTGGAGAAAAAATTGATTTTAGTGGTAGTTGTTGTGGCTAAGTGTCAGATGGCTAGTAGCCGGCTCATGTTTATATGAGTAGTCTAGGGTTGAACGAGATGGAGCGAAACGTACTCGTTCAGAAATTGAAAAAAAAGAGAAAAGAAAAAAAAATTGAAAAAAAGAAAAGAAAAATTGAATAAGTGTTATGTATAATTGATCACGGGTGGGCTCTTTAGTACTTGTGTTATTAAGTTCTTAGGGGACTTTGTGCCTAGTGACCTAAGGCTTTTATAGTCTGGGATCCGCTAACCTAACGCTCGCTACATGGGTATTATTGTATAATTCTTTTGTGGACCTCACGTATTACACGATCAAATAAACATATTTGTTTTATTTTGTTTGAATAAAAGCATGAATCCATATAAAAATCCAATATAAGAATTGAAGTGTTATAAGTTATTTTGAGTCTAGCTTTTTATTTTATTTATAACCTTGCGATTGCCTTGTTGAGCAGTGAGTCATGATTATTGATCTAGTTGCGATAGTATATTTGTAAGCATTTGCACACACGTACGTCTCTAGTTTGTAAATTGATTTGCATGATTTGATTGATCTTTATGCGAGTAACTACATTTGTTGAGATGTTACTCATTTATTGGTTTAGTTATTCTATTGGGATCATTGCATTCATATTAGTTGCATTCATGCATTTTTATTCTTATTCTTTGAGTCTATTTATGCTTGAGGACAAGCATTATTTCAAGTTTGGGGGTATGTTGAGTGGCATTTATGACACTTTATAATGCTCTAATAAGCTTTGAATTGATGCGTTTGTACTCATGTTGTTAAGTGTTTTAACGTGTTTTCTAGTATTTTTGCATTTCAGGCATTATCTAGGTAATCAGGTGATTTGGCATTGTTTTGGTGCTAATTTTGTGTCAATGTAGTGTTGGAATAAAAGCTTGTGGAAAGTCGGCTCGAAGTAGTAAGGAAAAGAAGAAAATTTGAAATTTTCAGAAGTATGGCGTGCCCGCGCTGGTCAAGCACGCGGCCGCGCCAGAATGTCAGAAAGGCAGCGTGCCCGCGCCGGGTCATTTTTGCAGAATCCTGATTCTATTCTAATTCGAATTGGAAGACTTGTAGATTGCATGGGGCTGCTATATAAACAATTCTAGGTCGTTTTTTATATGTAATCAAGTCTGAGACATATCAGAGCGCAAGGAGAAGACGACAAGAGACCTATAGCACCATTCAACAAAGGCGAAGATGATTTAGTTTATTTTTGTGAATCTTTATTTTAAGTTGTAATCTTGGATGCTCGTTTCTTATTTTGTTGAACCTATACTCGTGTGTTAACTTGGTTTTGTTTATTCGTTATAAAGACTATGTTTGTTATACCATGCTTTCATCGGAACCCACGTTGATGATGAGTTCGATTATGGGCTAATCGTTACCGTGGAGTTCTAACGGATTTATTTATGGATTTCTTTAGTTAATTTGTTTCGATGCCTTAGTATGTGGTGATTATATGATAACCTAGTGTTGGTTGTGCGTATTCGTCTTATGAGCGTCGCGAACTTATAAGATAGTGTGTTAATCTTTAATGAAGCGACAGTGAATTTAAGGATTTAGAACTTGCCATGCTAGCATAGGTTCATGTGTTAATTGTTATGCATGATTCGTAGGTAATTTTAACCATCTTACTTGCCCTATGAAATCAAGATAGATAACTTGTGCTTAAACCGTTATGTTGTCAAATTCTATAGACATATAGGGTCTCAATATAATTGGTGTCTTCAGCTTCTATCTATTTTGTGGATGTCTGGTAGTATGGTATTCGTGCAACGAAAGTTGGCGTTTATCAGTTTCGTGTTATCTGATTAGTGTCATCACCATTACATGCTAAGGTTAAGAACAAAAAGGCTATTGAATAAATTATTTAATGAAGTTAGAATCCCATGTTTGTCATAGATATTAATTCAATCATCTTTAATCTCCTAGTTATAATTGTTAATTTAATCCTTAGTTATAAACAACCTCAATTTGTTATCGTCTTAGCCTTGAATAATAACCATACATTATTGCTTAAGTGCATAAATTAATTAGTTAACCAAGCCAGTCTTTGTGAGAATGAACTAGAAAAAATTCTATATTACTTGCGAATGCGTATACTTGCATGTATTATAGCGCGTGTTTAGCGACTAACAACTTCCAACGCAGGAGGATGTTCAAGTTGCTATTCTGGAACCTGTTAAGCAGAATGTAGACCTTATACCTAATACTGATGGTACGACATCCTCACAGACTACTATTTCACTAGAAGTTAATTATCCAATAGTTGGTCTTGTTCGAAGATATGGTCAATATTATGAGCCAAGGCATTCAAAGAGGCTAAAAAAGACCAAATATGGTACCGATGGGCATAAATGCGTAAATCATTAATAATATATTAGTTCAATCTAGTGGTAGTATGGAAACTATAAAGATATATTATCCATGTTTGGTTTTATGTAATTATGATGAAGACTAACTTGTATGCATAATATCTTTACTATTTTAGATTTTGGTTTACCAGCCTGTTGGTTTTTTTGGAAGTGTGCTTGGGACCTTGTTGTTTTAACAATTATGCTTGAATTTTGTTTTACGCAATTGGTTTTTGAAATTTGTATTATCTTGTGTGAATTAATTGGCTGGCAGGGAAATATTGTTTTAATTTGTTGTGTCAATTAATTGGCTGGCAGGGAAATATTTTTTTAATTTATTGTGTGAATTAAATTGATTGACAGGGGCAATGTATAAATTTAAATAAAGCATGGCAAAAAATTACACGAGAAACGCATTTTAACATGTGTTTTAACCACAAACGCAATTTTTATTTACGTTTCCGATGATACAAACGTGTCACTACCATGCGTTTCTGTTACAACACAAGTTTTTAATGCATTTTTGTCTTTGGAAATGAATTATTTTAATGTGTGTGTTTGATTTCACTCCCTCACTCCTTGTCCAACTTTAAGGTTATTACATTAATTGAAATGCCACTGCATTTATATACTACACTTCAGATAAAATTTTAATGACATAAGAAAATGAACAAACCAACAGAGATAATTTTTGAAGTAGATAGACAGAAGATAATTTTCCAACTTTCAAATATTCAATATTTCATAGCAACTTAAATTAAATTACAGAGTCTTCCACATTCATAGTAACTTAAAACTTAATTTAATATTGAAGGAGCTGATTGATTTTCTTCCCGTGTGGTGCTTGAAAATCCATTTCATTTCTAAACCTTGTTGTTTTCCTTCTCCCCTTCTTCTTTTGAATATCCTCATCATGAACAAGCTTTGGAAAATTAATTGCAATTGGCCAACATGGATCACCTTTGTTAGGAATTGGTTCGAACACACCGCTATAAATATTTGAGACATTTTCCAACTTATAACAATCGTCAACAAGATTATCATATCTCATTTTCACATACGCGCAACAAGATATGACATGAGAGCAAGGGATATGATAGTTTTGCCACTTCCCACATGTACAAGTGGACTGACGTAGCCGAATAGTATGGTTGTTTCCTCCTTTTAGTCCATCTTTTCTTATAGTTACTTGAAATAGCCACGTGTCCCTATCAAATAATTTGACTTGATATCGGCTTGCACGTGCTATAGCCCGATTCAATTTCATAGTGCCATACTTGGTAAAAATACCTCCATTGAGAGACTGTGTTGCTATCTCCACATGCCTTGCATCAAAATAATCAATGACCATTTCAAACAACGATATAACCAAGGAAGTGATAGGAAGATTTCTTGCATTAACTATTGTATTATTCCAACTCTCGGCGTGGTTTGTGGTCATGATCCCATACATTTCCCCCAATCATATGCTAAATTCCACTCCTCCAAAGCTTTATCTTCAAACCATTCAGTTGTCCTTGACTCTATTTCCACTAATTGGTTCCATAACAATTCAAAATTTTTAGGTTGCACTTGAGAAGCCAATTTAACCAAATCTTTCTTCAAGCCCTTTTTCCTATGTGCATTAGCGAAGTTTGTAGCGAGGTGCCTGATGCAGAACTGATGGTGATCATGTGGCTCACACTATCCCGTCTATTGCATAGTATCCATGATACCAGCATGTCTGTCAGAAATGATAGAAATGCCATGCCTCTTACCTGCTACAAACTTCCTCATTCGATTCATGAACCACCCCCAACTAGACACATTCTCGACTTCAACAATAGCTAATGTCAGTGGAAGAATGTGAGTAAATCCATCCACTATTATGGTACTCAATAATACACCAGGATATGGCCCATAAAGATGAGTCCCGTCTATCCAAGTTGACCGGCCTACAATGCTCAAATCCATCTATGCTTAGTTTGAAATCCCAAAACACTCTCTTGAATGTCATTACCTGTTGAAAAAATTTAAATGACATTAATTAGTCAATAGTTAATTTTTTTTTTAGATTTTAATAATTAAACTTTAGGGTTCAATATATCATATTTGGGTTTCAGAAGATAGGTAAACTGATTTAGGGTTTAGGGTAGAGGATTTAGGGCTAAATCCTAGAACCTAAACCCTAATTGAATCTAGGGTTCAGAGCCTTTAGGCCCTAAACCCTAGGAACCAAACTCTTGACCGTAATTTAATTTTTTTATTAATGGTTAGAGTTCAATATATCCAATTTGGGTTTTAGAAGATTGGTACACTAATTTAGGGTTTAGGATTTAGGACCTGTTTAGGATTTAGGGCCTTTAGAGCATCTCCAACAACTTCTTAATTCATTCCCTAAATTTAATATAAAATATTGGATCTTAGTAACTTAAGACATCAATAACTATTCCCAACTCCAACAATATTACCTATATTCATTCCTTATACAATATTTTATCATTAAAAAGTAACATTATTATTTAAGTGAAGAAAGAGAAAGTGTTTTTTTAAATATATATTATAAAATAAAAGTTAGAAGAGGAGAGATGTTAGCTAAAGATAAGTAATGTGAAGAAGATCTTAGTGGATCTTAGTGATTTAAGGAATCACTAGGATACTGTTGGAATAGTTTTTTCTCCGTATTCCTTATATTAGACTTTAAGACTCCAAATAGCTAATCTGTTGGAGTTGCTCTTAGTGTAACGCCCTCCAAACCCGAGCCAGAAGTTTGGGGCTCACCACACGCACCACAATATTTAAACCTGTATATAAAGTATTATATGAAAAGATCCTTCAGTACACAACCACAGATCGCAACAGGTTAAAGTATGAAAATAAGCCACAACCTTACCCTTTATTACATCATACCAAAACCTAACTAGTTCAACTTATAATTATTAATAATATCGTACTTACAATCTTACACCACTCATCTATAATATAGAACTCCTGCTAGCTCGATCCAACTTACACAGAAATCCTAGCTCGTGCACTTGACATGGAATCCTTGTTACCAACACTTTCTTCTTCAACTGTTGAAAACATAAAATTTTTTGCAAGAGTGAGCTTACTAGCTCAGCAAGTAATCATATCAGCAATTGAGGTTAAACAATTACCAATTGAAATGATTCAGAAGAATCAAGTTTCTGAATAAGCAATGATTAGAATTGGAAATTCACTTTTCATTTTAAAAACCAAGGTTAGGCTGCTGATCAATCACGCACTAACCCCGAGCAAGGCTCCCAGCTT
The DNA here is from genome assembly GCF_009905375.1 of Apium graveolens. Lineage (NCBI taxonomy): Eukaryota > Viridiplantae > Streptophyta > Magnoliopsida > Apiales > Apiaceae > Apium > Apium graveolens. The sequence continues at coordinate 195,463,193 of NC_133654.1, read as the reverse complement.
TGCTCAATATACTGGATCCGAGGCACGCATTGGCCTATTATGACCACGAATCTGGTCTGACCATGAATCTGGTCCACATTTATAAAACTATCCAATTCTAAAACAATTCAATATGATAAACAATGTAAATTAATAAGCTAGATCATAAACAACATTTATCTTGAAGCATAGGGTGATTCATAATACCAAGTAGGTATAACAAGGGATTCCAAAAGATTGGCTTTCAATCAAGGAAAGAATCAGAAAGTAGAAGACCAAGGGTTCAAGGGTTCCAAGAATTGGTCTTCTGTTAAACAAGGAATAAGGGTTTGTATGTTAAGAAACTCAATATCAGAATCAGTATGTGGTAGATATGTATTTATGGAGTAGTATCGTATGTGTTTGGGTCATATCTGGAAATTCAACAATCAATGGTTTGTGAAGAACAAAGCTTATGGCTCAAGATCAAGAAGAATCAGGGTTCAAGGTTAAATAGTTTAAAGCACTTGTAATATAAAACAGGAGTTATTTTGAATAATAGCGACATGTTATGAAACAGTTCGAAAATATTTGCAATATATCTTTAAAGAAAGGTTCAGAAGTACTTGCCTTATCATCGACGATTTCCACTTTACTTGTACTCATATAACAGTTTTACTCATCAACCACCTTTCTTTTCTTTCTATGTCTTGCTTCTATTTATCAATCACTTTCCTTCTCTTTCTACGCTTTGATTCTATTTATAGATCATTGGTCCCCTTTTCTATGCCTCGCTGACTCTGCTAGGCATCATAAGTATCTATCAATTAATCATACTCATAATATTCTAATCGTCACATAGATGTCATAAGCTTTCATTTACCCTTCGTTTTACCCAAATCCGATTTACGGATTGAAAGTTATGAATAAAACAGTCAAACCATAATCACATAGGCATATAACGCATCAATAAGTGAACACGTAGCACATAACACGTAAGATATTCGATCAAAATAATTTTTCAAAGAAGATTCGGGGTCAAAATAATTTTCCAGGCATTTATTACGAATTTTTGAACATTTTTTGGAATTAAAATTGGACTCCGAATCATTTTATAATTAAATAATAGGGTTTGAAGACTCGAATTTGACTTTAAAATAATTTTATAATAATTATCGAGCCTTGAAAATAATTTAAAATAATATTTTAAAGCTTGAAACTATTTTTCAGAATTTTTAAATCAAAATAAATAATTAAATCTAATTATTAAATCAATTAAAATTAATTAATAATTAATTAATCAATTAATAAAAAATTAATCGATTAATTAAAATAATTAAAAACTAATTAAAATTAATTAATAAAATAATTTCGATTTATTTTTGAATAAATAAATGATTAAAATAATTTTCTGAATTTAAAATAATTAAATAACTATTTTTCTGATTTTCAAAATAATAAAAATATCATTTTAAAATAATTTAAAACAGAAATCCATTTTCTGTAAGTTTTTAAAACAGGCATCCCTTACTTGCAAAAATTCAGAAACTTTGGGGGTTAAATTGTAAAAACAGTATTTCAGAATGTAATTGAACAAATTAGGATTAAAACCGGGTATGAAGATTCTGGGTCGCGAAGAACCCAGAATCCGGCAGGATTTTCCGGCAACCGGGAAAATACTCCGGCCATCTAATTCGCAGCCCAGCACAGGTGGTTTGAGGCTAATTCAATTATCAATCAGTTCTGATTCGTTGCAGCAACAAAAATCCAGCATTCAAAGGTCAAAACCCGTGCTGAAGCTCCGTTTCCGGCGATCGCCGCCATTGACGCCGGCAGGAGCTCGAAAATCCGGCCAACACAACACAGACTTCCAACCCGACTGTTAAACACATGAATTGCTTTGTTTTTGGACGATCTACAAGCTGGCACTAACCAATCATACCTAGAATCCACGAATTTAAAAATACCAAATCAAATTAAGAACATTCATCATCTATAAACCCTAATTTAACAATCTGAGAATCAAACCTCATTTTCTATATGTTATTGAACTCCAAATTTATCATATAATATACCAAAATGACCAGGAAGAAATAATCTACACGATTATGCCATCAAATCATATCAAAAACATCAAGAACAAAAAATCATATTTTAACCCATAATTAATTCGAATTTAAATAATTAAATCAGAAAAATACCTTGATTTCTGGGCAAAAACAAATGGTTGATTCAGAAAGAAGATTTCGAGAGCTTCGTTTTGATATGTTGCACGCCCAAATCGGAGTTCGATAACGCCTTCGTTCGTGTGTTTGATTTTCAAGAACGCGATTTTAATTCGACATTTTCTCTGTATTTTGCAAAATTTTACTGACTAATTGTGATTATCCGAATAAAATAAAATAATAGAAGGGCTATATATATTTATGGAATATTGGATCGTTTTGGTTCGTTAAATTAGTTACTTAGCCGCTAAGTAACTGCAAAAACGATCCGATTTGATATTAGTTTTGGATAATTATCCCAACCGGACTTTTTAGAAAACACTCTATACGAAATTAATGTAATAATATCTCGTCTTTCGAAAATACAGGTTTTGTTGGTTCACCGAAATGATTATCGTATCGAAAATCTTGCGCCGGGCCGCGCACGGGTCAAACTGTAATCCGGATCGAAAAAGTCAAAACACGGAAAATGTCCGGAATTACCAGATTAGGTTATGAAGGAGTTTTCGGAAGAGTTTAAAAACGGTTGAAGTCGGACGATTCCCAGCTTTATAAAATAATTTTGTAATTATTTAGAAAATGATTAATAAATTCATAAATCAATATAAAATTATTTAACAGCCCAAAAATTACCAAAAAAATACCGTAATTATCTACATTTTATTCTGGTCATAATAAAATTAGCAAACTTATACTGTATCACATATAAGCATTCACATATTTACACCAATCATCAGATAATTCACTAAAAATCACATAATAATCATATAAAAATTATTTGTTAATAAAAATAATTACACGCGATATCCCGAATGTTACATCCTTCCCCCCTTAAAAGGATTATGTCCTCAAAATCATACTAAGGATCAGATAATGATATATTCAAGTATCTCACTTCATTTCCTCTAGTTGATCTTTCAACCCTACAACTTTTCATAAACTTTTACTCGCAGCATCAATCATTACTTAACAATCTCTTGCTGACCTTATATTCAATCTGTTGCTTATATAACTCAACTCAAGTCTCCATTTTATTTATATAATGGATTTAAATTACTCTTCCTGAGTATACACATATATATACCCTATGGACATGATAAACGTGTGGTGGTGAAGCCTACTTACTTACACTTATCCTGACTACTTTACTGTTTTAAAAAGGACCAGCATAATGCTTACTAATTATATTTCCTTTGTAATTCTAGTAATTCATGCTTATGAACGTTTGCAATAGCTACTGGATATTAAACCTCATTCCCTCATGTTTCGCTATTCAATTAACTTAGTGATGTGTATATGTTGTGTACTTGATGATTTCATGAACAAAACACCTTAGTAGATTTTACTTAGTGAAATAATGTAGCACTCGACGGATAAGAATTATAGTCCCGACGGTTAACTCATATAGTCCCGACGGATGATGACCTATTATCCATCGAGTGAGTAGCTTATGTAATAATGAGTCTATAGCACATTTCTGCATACACCTTTGTATAGATTCTATAGTAGCATATAAGTCATGTTGACTTTAACTAGATATGCAGAATATGTTGATTGATTGTACATAGATGATGTCTTGTAAAATAGCTACCGACGAATGATTAACAAAGCCATCGACGAATGATCAAATGGCTATCAACAGATGATCAATATAGTAGTCGACAGATGATCAATAAAGCCATCAACGGATGATCATAAACTCGACGGATGATCATGTACTCAATGGATAAAGAATTCAAATATCTGTTGACAGTGACAACATAGTCACATGCGTCGAAGTGTATGCAAATGGAATGATGAAGCCTATTAACTGGTTAATAGAGAACAAAGTAGCAAAGTATTAGACTCGATGGTTTTTATGATGATCCTGTCTTTTGACTTTGTAATCTTGGTAATATATAAATCACGAAGTAGCAAATAGAAACAGAGATCTGGGAACACAAAAAGAGAAACATTTGTAAGCAAAATTATTAGCATTTTTCTGTATTCTCAGTAGTTCAATATTTGTAAGCAGCTGTGAGCATATTTGCACACAGGGTTCTCTCGATATATAATATATCTCTGATGGAATCATTCAAATCCACCAGAAAGTTTTTAAAGACTCTTGTTTTTAATTACTTGTGTTTTGATTCACTTAAGTTTTATTCCGCATTGTGCTAATCAATACACTTATATTTATATTTGAGTTAGAACATTTTATTTCAAGAAAAAGTTTCAAGAATTCCATTCAACCCCCCCTTCTGTAATTCTTGTCATATTGTTAAAGGACTAACAATTGGTATCAGAGAAAGCTCTTAACTTACAAAGAGTTTAAAGATCAAAATAATACAGCAAGATGAACAAGAAGGATATTGGAGTCGAGATCCCTTTTCTGGATAAAGATAATTACCATCATCGGAAGGTAAAGATGCATCTTCATATGCTTTCTCAAGATGAGGCCTATGTGGACTGCATAGAAAGAGGCCCTCATGTTCCAATGAGAGCTGAAACAGGAAACGAGCCATCAGTCCCCAAGCCAAGGCATGAATGGTCTGATCCTGACATTGAACAAGTCAGGAAGGATAAAAAGGCCATGAATATCATGTTTAATGGAGTTGATGGAGATATGTTTGACAACATTATAAACAGCAAAACTGCCAAGGAAGTTTGGGATACAATACAGATCATCTGTGATGGCACTGAGCAAGTTAGAGAAAGCAAGATGCAGCTCCTGATTCAGCTATATGAGCATTTCCATAATGAAGAAAGTGAGTCTCTCACTGACATCTTTAGTAGGTTTCAGAAACTACTAAATGCACTAAAGTTGCATGGAAGGGTCTATCAAACTAAAGATTCCAATCTGAAATTCCTTAGATCTCTTCCAAAGGAATGGAAACCAATGACAATCTCATTAGGAAACTCACAAGATGATAAGGAGTTTACTTTGGAGAGACTGTATGGTATCCTGAAAACCTATGAGCTTGAAATAGAGCAGGATGAAAGGATGGAGAGAGGAAAGAAGAAAGGAGGATCCATTGCACTAGTTGCTGAGTTGGAAAAGGAGAAGGAAGTGAAGATGGAAGCTGTTGAATCAACTTCAAGGGTCTGTGAGAACAAGGGCAAGGGGCTTGCAATAGAAAGTGAAGATTTATTGAGCCAAGATGACATGGAGGACATTGATGAGCACCTAGCTTTTCTTTCCAGGAGATTTTCCAAGCTCAAGTTCAAGAAGAACTTTAGAGCAACCAAGCCAAATAGAAACATGGTGGATAAATCAAAATTCAAATGTTTCAAATGTGGCTTGGTAGGGCACTTTGCCAGTGAGTGTAGGAAGTCGTATTCCAGTAAGAAAAAGTTTGAGTCTGTGGATTATAATAAAAAATACTTTGATCTACTCAAGCAAAAGGAAAGGGCTTTTATTACACAAGAAAATGACTGGGCAGCAGATGGTCTGGATGAAGATGAAGATGTCAGCTATGTCAATCTAGCCCTAATGGCCAAGTCTGATGAGACATAAACTAGTTCCTCAAGTAATCAGGTAATTACTACAAACCTTGCATATTTATCTAAAGTTGAGTGTAATGATGCCATTAATGACATGTCTACAGAGTTATATCATTTGTGTGTTACACTTGAGTCTCTTACTAAAGAAAATGCTAAAATCAAAGAAAATAATTTGTTTTTGAGTGAGAGGAATAATGTGCTTGAGTCTCAGTTTATTGATTTTGAGAAATTAAAAATTGAGTGTAAGATTGCCAAGGAGGAATTAACTGAGTCCTTGAAAAAGGAAGAAATTTTGAAGAAGCAGCTCGAGCGTGAACAAGAGGTGATTAAGGCATGGAAAACATCCAGGGATGTCCATGCTCAAATCACCAAAGTTCAAGGAATCGAGTCCTTCTATGATGAAGCCTGGAAAAAGAATAAAGAGAAACTAGAACCTAATTTGGTAGATGGACTGCTAACAGATGTAGACTCGATGGATGATGAGGATCATCCGTTGGATAACAAAAAGTGTTATTCGTCGAATGATGAAAATCATCATCCGTCGGCTGTGAGCAAGCCCATTAGTAAAGCCAAACTAGTTAAGATGAATGAGAAGTATGGGTCTATTTCCAAGAACTTTATTTCAGGAGAGTCGAGTTAAATAAAGAAAGGGAAAAAGGCTAATGTTGGTCATATGACTGTCAAACAGTTAAGTGACAGACTTGAAAAGATTGAGGTAAGAATAGAGACTAAAAAGAAAAACAATAGGAATGGTAAAGTAGGGATTAACAAACACAATAACTACACACCTGATAAATATGCTCCTAGAAAAATTTGTGTCAAGTGTGGTAGTGTAAATCATCTGTCTGTTAATTGCAAATCTGCCATGCCTACTTCCATGTATGTACAACCTCAATTTCCTAACATGAATGCCATACCTCCCATGCCTGTTAATGCTATGTCTACACAGAACATGAATGCACAGTTTGCTAATATGCCATTTGCTCCTAATCCTTATTATACTGCATATAGTATGCCACAAATGCCATTTAGCATGCCTTACTAGAATAACATGTTTACACAAATCATGCCATTTCCTGTTAGTCATAATATGCATAATAATTCTGTTGCAATGAATGGTTTCAAAGGCCCAGCTCAAATGACTAAGGATGAATCTGAAATTCCCAAGTCAAATGAGATAAAGCCTAAGAAATAGAAAAAGAAAGCTAACAAGGCAGGACCCAAAGAAACTTGGGTACCAAAATCAACTTGATCTGATTTTGATGTGTGCAGGGAAATAGAAAGAATCTTTGGTACTTGGATAGTGGTTGTTCAAGACACATGACTGGTGATTCTACCCTGCTCACAGAGTTTAAGGAGAGAGCTGGCCCAAGTATTACTTTTGGAGATGACAGCAAGGGTTATACTGTGGGATATGGCTTGATTTCAAAGGACAATGTCATCATTGAGGAGGTTGCTTTAGTGGAAGGTCTCAAACATAATCTGTTGAGTATCAGCTAGCTTTGTGATAAAGGCAATTCAGTAACCTTCAACTCAGAAGCCTGCGTTGTGACTAATAAAAGAAACAACAAAGTGGTTCTCACTGGTGTGAGAAAAGGAAATGTGTACCTAGCTGATTTCAACTCATCTAATGCAGAATCTGTAACTTGTCTTCTCAGTAAATCAAGTCAGGATGAAAGTTGGTTATGGCACAAGAAGCTATCTCATTTAAACTTCAAGACCATGAATGAGCTAGTAAAGAAAGATCTGGTCAGAGGCTTTCCTCTAGTGGAGTTTTCTAAGGATGGACTGTGTGATGCCTGCCAAAAAGGGAAGCAGATTAAAGCATCATTCAAGAAGAAACTTGATTCAACAATTGAAGAGCCTCTGCAACTGCTTCACATGGATTTGTTTGGACCGGTCAATGTATTGCCCATCTCAAGGAAAAGATTTTGCCTAGTAATTGTAGATGATTTCTCAAAGTTCTGTTGGACATATTTCCTAAAGTCTAAAGATGAGGCTAGTAAAATCATCATCAATCACATAAGGCAAGTCAATAATCATCCTGATTTCAAGGTTAGAAGAATCAGGAGTGATAATGGAACTGAGTTCAAGAATTCTGTTATGAGAGCATTTTGTGAGGAAAATGGGATTCTGCATGAGTTTTCAGCATCAAGGACTCCATAATAGAATGGAGTAGTGGAAAGGAAGAACATATCACTTATTGAAGTTGCAAGGACAATGCTTGAAGAATCTAAGTTACCAACATATTTCTGGGCTGAAGCTGTAAATACTGCATGTTACACTCAGAATATTTCTCTGGTTAATCAAGCAAGATGCATGACTCCCTATCAATTGTTCAAGAACAAGAAGCCAACTCTTAACTTTCTCTTCATGTCTTTGGCTGTAAATGCTATATTCTGAGAAATCAAACTGATCAAAATGGGAAGTTTGATGCTAAAGCAGATAAAGGAATTTTCGTTGGATATGTTGTTGGTAAAGCATATAGAGTCTACAATCTAAGAACTAACATTGTTGTGGAATCAATACATGTTGTGTTTGATGATAAAAAGATTGAAGGACTGAAAGATGGAGATTACCATGAGAGCCTCAAATTTGACAATGTGGAAATGGTTAGTGATGACAGTGATGATGGAAGTGATCAAGAGAATAAATCTAAGGATAATGCAGATAAATCTACCACCAATGAAGCACAAAACTCAACATCTGTCGAGTTGCATAATGCTTCATCCGTTGGAAGGCAATCTGCGTTATCCGTCGGGAGACAACCAGCTTCATCTGTCGGTACTCAAAATTCACCATCCGTCGGGTTATCAAAAGGAGCAGGAAGTCAAGACAGATCACCTATAGAAAGTTCCCCTTTCTCAAATCAAAGATCCACAAACTCAGGGGGAGTTTCTAACAATCAAAACTCAATCACACATCAAGACAACAATGAGGTTTCTTCATCTAGAGCTAATCTACCTCAACAAAGGAAATGGACAAAAGATCACCCCTTTGAGCTTATTATTGGTGATGTTTCTTCTAGAGTTCAAACAAGAAGAGCAACTCAGGAAGAATGTCTATACAACAGCTTTCTTTCCAAGGAAGAACCAAAGAAGGTAGAAGAAGCTTTGTTGGATCCTGATTGGATTTTAGCTATGCAGGAGGAGCTAAACCAATTTGAAAGGAATAAAGTATGGAAGTTGGTGCCCAAGCCTAAAGGAAAGAATCCAATAGACACCAAGTGGGTATTCAGAAACAAGATGGATGAAAATGGCATAGTTGTCAGGAACAAAGCTAGATTGGTTGCTAAGGGCTATTGTCAGCAAGAAGGAATAGATTTTGATGAAACATTTGCTCCTGTTACAAGACTTGAAGCCATCAGAATCTTCTTAGCCTATGCAGCCCATGCCAATTTCAAAGTCTATCAAATGGATGTCAAAAGTGCCTTTCTGAATGGAGATTTGGAGGAAGAAGTTTATGTCAGTCAACCTCCTGGTTTTGAAGATCCAAATTTTCCATAACATGTCTATTATCTTTTGAAAGCACTTTATGGACTGAAGCAAGCACCTAGAGCCTGGTATGACACTTTATCAAAGTTCCTTTTGGAAAATCACTTCACAAGAGGTACTGTAGATAAAACTTTATTTTTCAGAAATGTTAATGGCTCTAGTATACTTTTTCAAATTTATGTAGATGATATTATTTTTGGCTCTACAGATGAGAAACTTTGCAAAAAGTTTGCCAAATTGATGCAAAGTAAGTATGAAATGAGTATGATGGGAGAACTAACTTACTTTCTTGGCTTACAAGTTAAGCAAGTTAGTGATGGAATATTCATTAGTCAAACTAAATATATTTTTGATCTTTTAAAGAAGTTTGATCTAATGGATTGCACATCTGCAAAAACTCCCATGGCCACTGCAACTAAGCTTGAATTAAACACTAATGAAAAGTCTGTGGATATTTCAAGTTATAGAGGCATGATTGGTTCACTTCTGTACTTAACAGCTAGTAGGCTAGATATAATGTTTGCTACATGTTTATGTGCTAGATTTCAGGCTGATCCTAGAGAATCTCACTTAAAAGCTATTAAGAGAATTTTCAGATATCTCAAGGGAACACCAAACCTTGGCATTTGTACCCTAGAGATTCGGGTTTTGATCTAACTGGTTATTCAGATGCAGATTATGCAGGTTATAGAATTGATAGAAAGAGTACAACAGGAACCTGTCAATTTTTAGGAAACAAGCTTATGTCCTGGTTCAGTAAAAAGCAAAATTCAGTTTCTACTTCTACAGCTGAAGCTGAATATATTGCTGCTAGCAGTTGCTGTGCACAGATTTTATGGATGAGAAATCAATTGCTAGACTATGGTTTGCAAGTTGAGAGGATTCTTATTTTCTGTGATAACACAAGTGCAATTGCCATCACTGAAAATCCAGTACAACATTCAAGGACAAAGCACGTAGATATCAAGTACCATTTTATAAGGGAACATGTAATGAATGGTACTGTGGAACTGCATTTTTTTACCAGTGAGAAGCATCTTGCAGATATCTTTACCAAGCCACTGGATGAATCCACCTTTTTAAGGTTGGTAAGTGAGTTAGGTATGCTTAATTATTCTTAAATCTATCTGAGTTTATTTGCAAGTTGAAATGCAGCCAGAAATTTAATTGATATTTCAGTCTTGGATGAAATTTTGGCTAAGTCAAAATTTACATCTCGACGGATGACCCTTATCCATCGAGTTTGGTCATCCGTCGAAATACTATTTGATAATAAAAATCAATTACTTTTCTGGAATATTTTATGTCTCGACGGATAACAGTTTATCCTCATCCATCGAATTGTCTTAATCTCAGCCGTTAATTCCATGTACATTATCCATCGAGTATACTTACAGTTTGTAAGCATAACACGACGGATAATGGGCGGAATTTTTACAGTTTATTTTTAAACGGCTATTTGAGGCAATTTCTATTGGTCACTTTATTTTACTTTATTATTTTTATCAGTTATTTTTGAGATAGTATAAAAGCTTATTTCATTGCAATTGCTTTTCTTTTATCATTCTCAATTCAACTGCTCTAATTTCATTCTCTCTCAAAGCACTTACTCTTTTTCTCTTTAAGCTCTTATTCTCTAACAATGGCACCTGTTGTAAAGATTATGTTTCAAACTGGGTTCATTTATGAGAAGAACAATTTCACTGCATTGGTGAACAAGGGTATTCAGCTATCTGGTGATTATCACAAGATGATGGACTTTGTGAAGAATTGCAAGCTCAGCTATGCCATGCTGGAATCACCCACAATCTTTTGTGAAGTTGTTGAAGAAATGTGGACCACTGCTACCTACAACTCAACATATAAGACAATTACACTGACACTGATATAGTCAATATGCTCAATTCCATGCACTATGCACTTCCTACTTCTAAACTGAGTGATATTAGGAGAATGGGTCGTATGAAAGAGTGGAGTTTCTTGTGTGATGTAGTTACAATGGTTTTCTCAGAAAAGATCAGTAATTTTGATTCAGTAAATATTTCCATGCTTAACATGCTATACATGCTAGTTACATATAAATTTTATAATTTCAGTGATCTTGTCTTGTTTGAGTTTGGTTTTAAATTAGGGGAGTTAAATAAAAGAGGTAAGAATGTGTATTATGCTAACTTTCTTATGTTATTAACTAACCACCTCTGTGAAGAGATTGTGCTTGAAAACCCTAACAACAAACAAGATTGTTGGGTTCAAGAAAGAAGGCTCATTACAGATTTGAACAGGGCCAATCATCACAAGGATGTGCCAATGTTCTACTTTCCTGTAATGCAAGCACCTCAGGTAAGTGAGGTAAGTTCATCCATCCCTCCAACTATTCCAACCTCCACACTTTCTTTGAGTTCAAGAGTAGCTATGGAAACTGTGCCAATGACCAAACAATTGCCTACCAAAGCTGCCAAACCTACTATTATTTCAAAATCCAAATCAAAGAAAGCCCCCTCTGGTATCTCCCAAAAGATGCCAGTTGAAAAATCCACTAAAGCTAAAGAGGGGAGTGTGAAGGAGGGTAAGTTAGGTGAGGGAAGGGGTGACATAAAAGAAACCCCAAGAATAAGGATGGAGAGTTGAGTGAATCCCAGCCTAGCCACACTGCAGTTTCCCAACAAACTGCAGTGCTTAAAAAGGACAAAAGCTCATTTCTAGCTGCATCCTCCCAAAAGGATGTAGCTATTGAACAAAGCTCTCAACCAAGAGCACAGGCCAAGAGGGTTAGGGACACAAGCTCACCCCAAACTTATGCCAGAAAGAAGAAATCAAAAAAACCTTTGGGGATGCACAGGGTACACACACTGTGCAAACTGGTGCTAAAGACACAGTCACTGCACCTTCACAAATTCAGCTTGATGTGGCTCCAATAAATGTGGAGTCACATCCAAAATCTCTAGTTATAGAAGCACCTCAAACACCAAACTCACCAACAAATTCTCTGGATGTGGATATGATACACACATCAATTCCTGATTCCCCTTCTTTAACACTGTTGGGGAAGCCAAAATCTAGTGCAAGTGAGCATCATCTTTTAGATGATTTGTTGGCTCACTTGCCAATTCTTTCAAGAACTGTTGTGTCATCTATGCCTAAAATATCTTCAATCAGCACAGAGTCAACAATAGTTTCTATTCCCAGTTAATTATTTTCTACTCTCTCGACGGATATTGCTCATCCATCGAGTAGTGATTGTATCCCGACGGATAAGCCTAACAGCAGTTATCCATCAGATAGCAAAACCACTCACTCGATGGATATTACTCATCCGTTGAGTATCTCTGCACAGCTTCAAACTTCAATTATTTCAAGTGCAGAAGATTTAGTGGTTGTACAGTCACTCTTAGGATTGAGAGAGAAGAGTGTTTTGAGTGAAAGTCAGGGTTGCTCCCAGGAAAAAAGAGAGGAAATGAGTGAAAATCTGCAATCCATTTCTTCAGGATTGGAAAAAGGGAGTGAGAGGAGTTCCACCTTAGTAGGTGAAGGTGAGGGTGTGAGGGTGGGGAGCCAGGGTGAGACCCTGATGCAATAAAAGAGAGAAAATGAGAGAAATGCAGGTATTGGAGAAATAAGGATGGATGTCATTGCTAGTGAGTCAATGAATGTCCAGGATGCAGACAGGGAAGGACTATCTCAGCATCCTAAAGCTGTTATAGATTCTACTTCCCTTGATGATGAGGCATTTACTCACCCTATTCCAGCTTATAATATTCTAGCTGAACAGGGCAATGACAATGCAGAAAGGATGCTAAATCTGGTGCATACCACCCAGTCTATGCAAAGGGCTAAGGATGCCATCACAGCTTTGTCTTCTACAACTGGTGATGTGGACTATGAGACTGGGGGTTCAGCTAATTTCTTTGGAGATGGGAGTGGGGATAGTGAAGATGCAGCAATGGACATAGGGGGAGAAGTAGGCTCAAGCTCAAGGTCAGGTATGCCATCATGGGCATTCTCAAAAGACTGTGATGATCATTACTTCAAGACAACCCTGATCCAGTTAATCAATCTGACAAATACTGCTCTTCAAACCACTACCAATGCAAGCACCAAGAAGCTCCTTCAGGCACATATTGCCTCCCTGCAACTTCAGAAAATACAAGGCTTCCAGCATGCTAGAGATGTAAATTCTATGAAGGGTGATATTGAGGAGATGAAGAAGGCTATTTCAGATAGCATAGATTCTAAACTTCCAGAAGCTACAATGCTTGACATCAAGAGGCAATGAAGGAAAAATTCTGATCTGTCAACCAAGATAGATGACTTGGATACAGGAATGTGAGCCATGGAAGCATCTTTGACTGCCATTCATCTCCATCAAGCCCAACAAACTGATCTACTTCAAAAACTGGTGGCAGCTCAAACCCCCTCTACAGCTCAACTTGATGATAATAAAAAGGGGGAGAAATGACCATGTGAAGGGGAGAAGCTTCAGATACAAATCAGTAAAGTAATTGTGCCTTCAATTACTATCTCAAAGCCACCAGTCACAGATGGTATAGATCTGATTCAAGCAGCAGCAGCCAACTTGAAAGTTACTGAGAAGGAAAAGTTAAGTTTGGTCAACTGGGAGAAGATTGATGAGGAGATACAGAAGAAGTTTGAACTTGCCAAGGAGCCAGTTAAGTCAGCCATCCATCACTCTCAAGTCAAGCAAATTAGTGTGAATGAGATGAGCATGAACTATCTGGAAAGAGGATAATCTTCCTGCATCAAGTCTCCAAAGGCTAAAATGATTCTTAAACCAAGGGCAAACTACTCAAAATCATCCTTGAAGAACCCCTGGACACTGTGTATGAGACACCCAAGCCTGATGAGAAGAAGCTTCTGTCAAGATCAATTGCCTTCTATAAGGATCCAGCTGATTCAGCTTCTAAAAGGAGGATTGCTAAGATTTTCAAGAATGGGAAAGAAATTTGTGTGGTGGCTGGACATCCTTAATTTGCTCAAGCAAAGAGAGAAGAAAAAGCTAGATTGAAGCAAGAAAAGAAGCAGGCTGCTCTAGATGCTAAAAATGCTAAACAGAAGAGAGAGCAGATTGCTATCTTGGCCAAGCTACATGCTGTAAGTTCATCACAACAAATTCCCCCTCAACCATCTGAAGCTACTGAATCATGGAAGCAAGTTGAAGAACAAAAGAAATCTCCAAGAAAGAAAGAATTGGCTAAAAGAACTAAAAGGAAACTGGATATTGTTGACAAGGAATTGGAAGATCAATTTCCTAAGGAATCCACACCAGCTACAACTCAAGCATCAAAGCCCTCTGTGGTATTTGAAGACATAAGGGTGGTGGATCCCTACAGGAATATTCATGGTGAACCTATTGTGCCCAAAGATGAGCCAATAGAATGGGAGAATATCAAATTACAGACTTCAAATCTACCAATCCTTAGCAAGCCAAAAAGGACAAAGTCAAGAGCAGTCAAGAAAGTGAAGCTCTCACCTCTCAAATCCAAATCTATAGTCAAAGCTCAGCCCAAAGTCAATAGGGGAGACTATCTGTACTTGTGTGACATCAAAGAATTTTCTGACCTAAATCTTTATCTGGATGAACTAGATGAAGTAAGAGGTATTGATGCATACAGAAACCTACCTGAAAGGTTAGTGTTCAAGTACAAAGGAGGAAAGGAGATTCAGTGGCCACTTCACATGATTCTTCAAGAAAGCCAAGTTGTACTGATTAAAGTTTACTCATCCTTCAAGAAGAACTTTGGGTTCAATGTCACTGCAATAAGACTAGTATTGAAGAAGATTGAAGAACTAAGGAGTGTTAGAGCTAAAGATGCACTCCCAAAGACTCTAATCATCCCTTACACAGGGAGATGAGTGCATCTAAGGCCCTACTGGCTGATGGAGTTCATTGATGACAAAGGTGTGAAAAGATTCTTCAGATTGGAAGACCAATTGAGTATCTCTATCAATGAGACTCTTTTGGAAATGCAAGGAAAGCTAAATCTCTCAGAATCTGATGAACTAGAATTCCACAGGCAGCTCCAAAATCAGATTGAAGAAAACAACAGAAAGCTTGGAAGAAGATCCAGACCTTCAAGGAACTAGATAAATCTGCTCAGGCTAGAGGAGCATCTTGAAAATGACTGTGAGCAAAACTTTGTATAATTTTTGTTATTTGAAGCACTCTTCAGTATTATCTACTTTCTTTTAAAGTTGTATGTTTAGGGTGTTTTGTTATTATCAAGTATCTCTTAATTTATGGCTACAATTCCAGTAGACATAAATTGGGGGAGATTGTTGTGTATATGTTGTGTACTTGATGATTTCATTAACAAAACACCTTAGTAGATTTTACTTAGTGAAATAATGTAGAACTCGACGGATAAGAATTATAGTCCCGACGGATAACTCATATAGTCCCGACGGATGATGACCTATTATCCATCGAGTGAGTAGCTTATGTAATAATGAGTCTGTAGCACATTTCTGCATACACCTTTGCATAGATTCTGTAGTAGCATATAAGTCATGTTGCCTTTAACTAGATATGCAGAATAGGTTGATTAATTGTACATAGATGATGTCTTGTAATTCTGCATAAATGAAATGAAGTCAAGTGCCAAATAGCTACCGACGGATGATTAACAAAGCCATCGACGAATGATCAAATGGCTATCAACGGATGATCAATATAGCAGTCGACAGATGATCAATAAAGCCATCAACGAATGATCATAAACTCGACAGATGATCATGTACTCAATGGATAAAGAATTCAAATATCCGTTGACAGTGACAACATAGTCACATGCGTCGAAGTGTATGCAAATGGAATGAGGAAGCCTATCAACTGGGTAATAGAGAACAAAGTAGCAAAGTATTAGACTCGATGGTTTTTATGATGATCCTGTCTTTTGACTTGGTAATCTTGGTAATATATAAACCAAGAAGTAGCAAATAGAAACAGAGATCTGGGAACACAAAAAGAGAAAAAATTGTAAGCAGAATTATTAGCATTTCTATGTATTCTCAGTAGTTCAATATTTGTAAGCAGCTGTGAGCATATTTGCACATAGGGTTCTCTCGATATATAATATATATCTCTGGTGGAATCATTCAAATCCACTAGAAAGTTTTTAAAGACTCTTGTTTTTAATTACTTGTGTTTTGATTCACTTAAGTTTTATTCCGCATTGTGCTAATCAATACACTTATATTTATATTTGAGTTAGAACATTTTATTTCAAGAAAAAGTTTCAAGAATTCCATTCAACCTCCCTTCTGTAATTCTTGTCATATTGTTAAGGGACTAACACTTAGTTCATAATCGCTTCCAATCGCATTCGAGGCTCTTTAATCGTTCTTTTAAATCTTCTCATCCATCTGCGGATGATATACTGAAACTATGGCATATTCGATTCCTAACATTCTCGAGATTACTCCAGAATTAAGAATTAACGAAAAGATCTCGACGGAATATGACTGATGCACAGACTTATCACCATATTTTATTTTCCTTGAAGCACAATCGAGGATGTCGAGCGAAGATCTCTTACCATTTTAAAGAAAGTACACTAACCTGGAGGTATCACCGGTATATTTTTAACCTATACCATCATTTATTTTAATTCTAAGGAGTTCTCATACGAAACTGACCGCAATGTCTTGAGTTGTAAGCTTCTTGCAAAGTTTCATCCTTCAATTCTGTCACTATTGGAATCCCAAATTCTGAAATAAAATCTGGGAATGTCTTGATCATCTTTTTGAGTATATATATATATATATTTTCCTTTAATGGTTAATATCTTAATCTATTATTTTCCATTGACATTTTTTTACCTTCTCTAGCAATCTTGGCTGAAAAGTCATACTATACATTTTTGCATCGTTAGGTTTGCAAGTTCTGGCATTAAATTTTAACTTTTAAAATTTTTTGTATGATTCTTCTGACACAGTCAACACGTTCGGTCTTTCCTTTCTTCTTAATGCATCTGTTACTACGTTTGCTTTTCCTGGGTGATAGTTAATCATGCAGTCATAGTTCTTGCTCAACTCCAACCTTCTTCGTTGTCGTTCATGTTACCCATATCTTGCCTATATCCTGGCATCTCATATAGTTTCTTTATCATCCTTTTGATTCCACCTCCTTTTTCATCTTCGTTCTTCATTCTCATAGCTTATTCAAACCCGAACTCTTGACATTAATAATCATTTTGCTGTCATATCAAATTAGATATTAATATGAACTTTGATGCTCACAACATCCCATTCTGAAGTAAACATCAATCATCTGTATTAATACCACTTCCGATATCTAACAACAACCTAAGTATCAACATCAATCAGAAACTGAATTAAATAGTCCAAAACAAAAATACTTAGCAAATCATTTATTGTATGATTATCACAACAATTTGGAAACAAGACGTTCTTTGATAAAACTTTATTGCAGATGATAAAATCTCCTTGACTGTCTAATAAAATCCATATTGGTGTAACTATTAATCTCCGCTTTATTCCATCTCCCTACTTCCTTTATTCTCGTTGCTTCATCTTAATTCTTTAGCTCTTGAAAACAGTCTTCTAACTTTTCCATACAAATGACTTTTTATTTCTCTTGTCCATTATGAAGAGCATGCTTATCCAAGTAAAAACTCACACATTTGCAGCAATTTCTGAATTCTACTAGCGTCCTTACTTCTCCCCAATTCCTCATTGTTTAGATTTCGGATTTGAAAGTCACATCAAAATTTAACTTAATCTAATTGGAATTGATCTCCATGTAACTGATCATTAATTGGTATAATTGACCAATTAACTTACTTAATTGTTCAATTGCACCAAGTGATGAGTAGCTAAATGAAATAAAAGACCAACTATATATAGTCAAATTGGATGTAACAACCTCTTTCGAGAATTGAGATCACAACTAATTTGGAGTATCAACATTAATATCTATAACACAGAGAAGTCTACTTTCCGAAAAAAATTTGGGCAGCATCTCCTTTACATTATTGACTACCAGTCGGACTCAAGCCGACACCCACAATCAACCAAATAACCAATAATCAACCCTCAAATATACCAGTCCACTTTCACTTTCCAAACTCACCAATTCACCACCTCATGTAATATTAATCAGTATAACCCATGTCTCTAATTCAACTTAAGGTTATAGAGAACAATTCTTATTATACCATACCTTTTTTCTCATATTCCCTGATTATAACAGAATATCACTACTGAGTACAATTACAAATTATTCTAAAATTCTTCTAGTTCATGTTTCAATTCAAGCTCTCTACTTAACAATAAGTCCACCCTGGTAGTATACACTTCTCCCTATTAATTAACTTGTTCAACTTTTGATGACCAACACCTGGTCTCAACCCACACTCTTAAAATCTTACGAATGAGTACATTTGGTTTTAAAGCTTCACATCTTAAAAATTGTTGCAGTCAAACCGCCATACCTTCATCTTCCCTTATGTCTTTCCAGATTGAACCTTCTTTGTCGTCCCTGCTACAAGCGTAAATTTTACCATAACGCACTTTCTTGAGTGGAAAAGCCCAACCACCCCTCGATGAACACACTTAAAGTTTATCCATATCTAGCATTTCTTTGATCTTGAATCTTCATGATAAATATCTCCCACATGATTAAGGTATGCTTCATCTTCACAACGTATTACTTGATTATCTGGTTATTGTTAAGAATTTCTTCATTCGTCTTCATTGTCCAATCGATCATTTGCCTCATCTGATACATGCAGCTTTACTTTCGTGTTACTCTAGTTAATTTACCTCATACAGTTTGCTAATTACTCCAATTCATACCAAAATCTCAGACTCAGAACGTATCATGTATATAGATTTTCCGCCTTTGATCTGATGCTCTCGCAACTATCCCGTTATCGGTATACTGATTCTTCTCTACACGTAAATGTCCATCATTTATTGGCTTGCAATTGTCCACACTTGTTACGTAACTCCTCTGCTACATGGGTTCATTTCGCTTCCTTTTTAAAACATTCAAAGAGTAGACCATACACAAGAAGAAATTTTTGTATATGATTCTGATTGGAAATTTTCTGTACAAGGAAATAATCGGAAGAATTTATGGATAAACAAATCAGGATTGAAGAAGAAAGAATGAATAATGATTCACAGAGGAATGAGACAACCATATTAGTACTCAAGATGGCCAGTCTTTCATACCATATGGCACACATCACATGATTAGGTGGCGTCCCACCAGACTTTTTGTTATTTCGATAAATCGTCACACCATGACACTGCTTGTCCCAATTAGGAAACAAAGTTTTGAAGAAGGAATGATTTGAAAGGAATTCAACAATCACCTTATAAAGCTGATAATGAAAGAAGTTCATACTTTACTCGAGATTTATAAGAATGATAAGAAAGAATGATATCATTGGTCGCCATTCGCATTTTTTTGTTTACAGCTTCAACGCTTTTCCGATCAATAGATCCCATGCCAAGTCGTATATCAACTTTAGAAAGTTCTCAGAAATGCTTTCTTGAATCAATTATTAAAATAATTTCCCACTTACTAGGTCTTGTATCTTTAGTGTCACGCTTCCACATTTATATATGATTCTATTTACAATCGTACGAGATTTATGCTCATATCTTCAAATTCAGCTTATGTTGCTAATCGTTCAACTTGTTGCCTCTTTTTCCTAATAACGTTCTCCCTTTAGAAGGTCTAGAGATTTCCTTAATCTTCTTTGTTCGTACTCAGCTTCTCGTGAATCGACATATTCTTCGTGCTCGAATCGTCTCAGCAGTTTCTCTGTAATAGCGGGTCCACTTGTCCTTCTAAACGTACCATACTAATTTCTAAAACAAGTATTCGTCTGGATAATCTGAATCGAACAAGAAACTCAAGTAGTACTTGGATAACCAAGTTTTTAAAACTTATTTTGTTCCAAGGAATTTTAGAAAAATTCTGTGAAGAAAATCTCTTTGGAAAACTGGTTTAAAATTTTGAAAATCATACACATGGTCGTCATTACTATATGAGTTGGTTGTCATCCTTCTCAACTATCACCAGGAATCCAATTAGGAAAATAATCAGATAAGAGCCCATTCCTTTCCATATATCTTCTACCCCTTATTGGGTCTATTTTGCCCTCATTGGTCAACAAAACTCCAGTTACCGTTGCATACTATCTTATTCGTAACTTCACTTCTATTCTTCCATACTGTTAACATTCCCATCCTCATCTCTTACGGTTACTAAGTATAAAAAATCTATCGATTAATCATCAAATTTATTTTATAACACAAGGTCAATTTATATCACATTACTTCTATACGTATCATGTTTGGTCATCACATCATCATCTAATTTCAAGAAAACTCTCGATTTCTAATCCTCTCAAATTTATTTAAAGATTCATCTAGCTCACTCCACAAGATAATCGTGGGTGGCATACCCATTAGTAGCTTCCTATAACCTGGTAACCTGGTAGTGGAATCAATACATGTTGTGTTTGATGACAAAAAGATTGAAGGACTGCAAGATGGAGATTAACATGAGAGCCTCAAATTCGACAATGTGGAGATTGTTAGTGATGAAAGTGATCAAGAAACAGTATCTAAGGATAATGCATAAAAATCTACAAACTCAGGGGGAGTTTCTAACAATCAAAACTCAATCACACATCAAGATAACAATGAGGCCTCTTCATCTAGAGCTAATCTACCTCAACAAAGAAAATGGACAAAAGATCTCCCCTTTGAGCTAATAATTGGTGATGTTTCTTCTAGAGTTCAAACCAGGAGAGCAACTCAAGAAGAATGTCTATATAGCAGCTTTCTTTCCAAGGAAGAACCAAAGAAGGTAGAAGAAGCTTTATTGGATCCTGATTGGATTTTAGCTATGCAGGAGGAGCTAAACCAATTTGAAAGGAATAATGTATGGAAGCTGGTGCCCAAGTCTAAAGGAAAGAATTCAATATACACCAAATGGGTATTCAGAAACAAGATGGATGAAAATGGCATAGTAGTCAGGAACAAAGCTAGATTGGTTGCTAAGGGCTATTGTCAACAAGAAGGAATAGATTTTGATGAAACATTTGCTCCTGTTACAAGACTTGAAGCCATCAGAATCTTCTTAGCCTATGCAGCCCATGCCAATTTCAAAGTCTATCAAATGGATGTCAAAAGTGCCTTTCTGAATGGAGATTTGTAGAAGGAAGTTTATGTCAGTCAACCTCCTGGTTTTGAAGATCCAAAGTTTCCAGAACATGTTTATTATCTTTTAAAAGCACTTTATGGACTAAAGCAAGCACCTAGAGCCATGTATGACACTTTATCAAAGTTCCTTTTGGAAAATCACTTCACAAGAGGTACTGTAGATAAAAATTTATTTTTCAGAAATGTTAATGGCTCTAGTATACTTGTTCAAATTTATGTAGATGATATTATTTTTGGCTCTACAGATGAGAAACTTTGCAAAAAGTTTGCCAAATTGATGCAAAGTAAGTATGAAATGAGTATGATGGGAGAACTGACTTACTTTCTTGGTTTACAAGTTAAGCAAGTTAGTGATGGAATATTCATTAGTCAAACTAAATACATTTTTGATCTTTTAAAGAAGTTTGATCTAGTGGATTGCACATCTGCAAAAACTCCCATAGCCACTGCAACTAAGCTTGAATTAAACACTACTGAAAAGTCTGTGGATATTTCAAGTTATAGGGGCATGGTTGGCTCACTTTTGTACTTAACAGCTAGTAGGCCAGATATAATGTTTGCTACATATTTATGTGCTAGATTTCAGGCTGATCCTAGAGAATCTCACTTAATAGCTATTAAGAGAATTTTCAGATATCTCAAGGGAACACCAAAACTTGGCATTTGGTACCCTATAGATTCTGGTTTTGATCTAACTGGTTATTCAGATGCAGATTATGCAGGTTGTAGAATTGATAGAAAAAGTACAACATGAACCTGTCAATTTCTAGGAAACAAGCTTGTGTCCTGGTTCAGTAAAAAACAAAATTCAGTTTCTACTTCTACAGCTGAAGCTGAATATATTACTGCTGGCAGTTGCTGTGCACGTATTTTATGGATGAAAAATCAATTGCTAGACTATGGTTTGCAAGTTAAAAGGATTCCTATTTTCTGTGATAACACAAGTGCAATTGCCATCACTGAAAATCCAGTACAACATTCAAAGACAAAGCATATAGATATCAAGTACCACTTCATAAGGGAACATGTAATGAATCGTACTGTAGAACTACATTTTGTTCCAAGTGAGAAGCAGCTTGTAGATATCTTTACCAAGCCACTGGATGAATCCACCTTTTCAGGGTTGGTAAGTGAGTTAGGTATGCTCAATTATTCCTAAATCTTTATGAGTTAATTTGCAAGTTGAAATGCAGCCAGAAATTTAATTGATTTTTCAGTCTAGTATGAAATTTTGGCTAAGTCAAAATTTACATCTCGACGGATGATCTTTATCCATTGAGTTTGATCATCCATCGGAATACTATTTGCTAATAAAAATCAATTATTTTTCTGGAATATTTTATGACTCGACGGATAACCATTTATCCTTATCCGTCGAATTGTCTTAATCTTAGCCGTTAATTTCCTGAACATTATCCATCGAGTATACTTACAGTTTGTAAGCATAACACGACGGATAATGGGTGGAATTTTTACAGTTTATTTTTAAACGGCTATTTTAGACAATTTCTATTGGTTACCTTATTTTACTTTATTATTTTTTAACAGTTATTTTTGAGAGAGTATAAAAGCTTATTTCATTTCAATCGCTTTTCTTTTATCATTCTCAATTCAACTGCTCAAATTTCATTCTCTCTCAAAGCACTTACTCTCTTTCTCTTCAAGCTTTTATTCTCTAACAATGGCATTTGCTGTAAAAATTATGTCTCAAACTGGGTTCATTTATGAGAATAACAATTTCACTGCACTAGTGAACAAGGGTATTCAGCAATCTGGTGACTATCACAAGATGATGGACTTTGTGAAGAGTTGCGAGCTCAGCTATGCCATGCTAGAATCACCCACAATCTTTTGTGAAGTTGTTGAAGAGATGTGGACCACTGCTACCTACAACTCAACAGACAAGACAATCACACTCACCATTAAAGGTAAAGAGTTCTGTATCAATAGTGATGTTATAAAAGCATGCTTCAAGATTCCTAATAACACTATGACCTCACCACATACTGACACTGATATAATCAATATGCTTAATTCCATGAACTATGCTCTTTCTACTTCTAAGTTAAGTGACATTAGGAGAATGGGTCTTAGGAAAGAATGGAGTTTTATGTGTGATGTTGTGACGAAGGTCTTTTCAGGAAAAATCAGTAATTTTGATTCAGTCAATATATCCATGCTTAACATGCTCTACATGATAGTTACAGATAAATTCTATGATTTCAGTGACCTTGTTTTTTTTGAGTTGGGCTATAAATTAGGAGAATTAAATAAAAGAGGTAAGAGTGTGTATTATGCTAGATTCTTTATGATGTTAGCTAACCACCTCTGTGAAGAGATTGTGCATGAGAACCCAAACAACAAATTAGATTGTTGGGTTTAAGAGAGAAGGCTCATTGCAGATTTGAATAGGGCCAATCATCACAAGGATGTGCCATTGTTCTATTTTCCTGTAATGCAAGCACCTCAGGTAAGTGAAGTAAGTTCATCTATCCCTACCACAATTCCAACCTCAATAATTTCTTTGAGTTCCAGTGTGGCTATGACAACTGTGTCAATGACTAAACAGTTGTATACCCAAGCCACCAAACCTGCAATTATTTCAAAATCCAAATCTAAACAAGCCCCCTCTGGTATCCCAAAAGATGCCAGTTGAAAAATTCACTAAAACTAAAGAGGGGAGTGTGAAGGAGGGAAAGATAGGTGAGGGAAGGGGTGAACATAAAAGAAACCCTAAGGATAAGGATGGAGAGTTGAGTGGATCCCAGCCTAGCCATACTGCAGTTTCCCAACAAACTGCAGTGCTTAAAAAGGATAAAAGCTCATTTCTAGTTGCATCCTCCTAAAAGGATGTAGTTATTGAACAAAGCTCTCAACCAAGAGCACAGGCCAAGAGGGTTAGGGACACAAGCTCACCCCAAACTTATGCCAGAAAGAAGAAGTCTAAAACCCTTGGGGATGCACAGGGTACACACACTGTGCAAACTGGTGCTAAAGACACAGTCACTGCACCTTCACAAATTCAGTTTGATGTAGCTCCAATAAATGTGGAGTCACAGCCAAAATATCTAGTCATAAAAGCACCTCAAACACCAAACTCACCAACAAATTCTATGGATGTGGATATGATAAACACATCAATTCCTGATTCCCCTTCTTTTACTCTGTTGGGGAAGCCAAAATCTAGTGCAAGTGAGCATCATCTTTTAGATGATTTGTTGGCTCACTTGCCAATTCTTTCAGGAACTGTTGTATCATCTGTGCCCAAAATATCTTCAATCAGCACAGAGTCAACAATAGTTTCTTTTCCCAGTTCATTCATTTCTAGTCTCTCGATGGATATTGCTCATCCGTCGAGTAGTGATTGTATCCCGACGGATAAGCTTAACTGTAGTTATCCGTCGGATAGCAAAACCACTCACTCGATGGATATCACTCATCCGTCGAGTATCTCTGCACAGCTTCAAACCTCATTTATTTTAAGTGTAGAAGATTTAGTGGTTGTACAATCACTATTAGGATTGAGATAGAAGAGTGTTTTGAGTGAGAGTCTGGGTTGCTCCCAGGAAAAAGGAGAGGAAATGAGTGAAACTATGCAATCCATTTCTTCAGGATTGGCAAAAGAAAGTGAGAGGAGTCCCACCTTAGTAGGTGAAGGTGAGGGTGTGAGGGTGGGGAGCCAGGGTGAGACCCTGATGCAACAAAAGAGAGAAAACGAGATAAATGCAGGTACTGGAGCTATAAGGATGGATGTCATTGCTAGTGAGTTAATGAATGTCCAGGATGCAGACAGGGAGGGACTATCTCAGCATCCCAAAGCTGTTATAGATTCCACCTCCCTTGATGTTGAGGAATTTACTCACCCTGTTCAAGCTTATCAACTTCTAGCTGAACATGGCAATGACAATGCAGAAAGGATGCTCAATCTGGTGCATACCACTCAGTCAATGCTAAGAGCCAAGGATGCCATCACAGCTTTGCCTTCTACAGCTGGTGATGTGGACTGTGAGACTGGTGGTTCAGCTAATTTCTTTGGTGATGGGAGTGGGGATAGTGAAGATGAGGTAATGGACATAGGGGGAGAAGTAGGTTCCAGTTCAAGATCAGGTATGCCATCATGGGCATTTTTAAAGCACTATGATGAGCACTACTTCAAGACAACCCTGATCCAATTAATCAATCAGACAAATATTGCTCTTCAAACCACTACTAATGCCAGCACCAAGAAGCTCCTTCAGGCACATCTAGCCTCCCTGCAACTTCAACAAATCCAAGGCTTCCAACATGCTAGGGATGTAAACACCATGAAGGGTGATATTGAGGAAATGAAGAAGACCATTTTAGACAAGATAGATTCTAAACTTCCAGAAGCTACAATGTTTGACATTAAGAGGCAATTAAGGAAAAATTCTGATCTTGCAACCAAGATAGATGCCTTGGACACAAGAATGTCAGCCATGGAAGCATCTTTGACAACCATTCATCTTCATCAAGCTCAACAGACAGATTTACTTCAAAAATTTGGTGGCTGCTCAAACCCCCTCCTCTAATCAACTTGATGACAAAAAAAAGGGGAAGAAAGGGCCAAGTGAGGGGGTGAGGCTTCAGATTCAAATTAGTAAAGTAATTGTGCCTTCAATTACTATCTCAAAGCCACCAGTTACAGACAGTATAGATCTGATCAATGCAGCAGCAGCCAACATAAGAGCAGCTGATAAGGAGAAGTTGAGTTTAGTCAACTGGGAGAAGATTGATGATGAAATACAAAAGAAGTTTGAACTTGTCAAGGAGCCAGTTAAGTCAGCCATCCATCACTCTCAAGTCAAGCAAATTAGTGTGAATGAGATGTGCATGAACTATCTGGAAAGAGGACAACCATCCTGCATCAAATCTCCAAAGGCTGAAACTATTCTGAAACCAAGGGTAAACTACTCAAAATCATCATTGAAGAACCCTTTGGATACTGTGTATGAGACACCTAAGCATGATGTAAAGAAGCTTCTGTCAAGATCAATTGATTTCTACAAAGATCCAGCTGATTCAGCTTCTAAAAGAAGAATTGCTAAAATTTTCAGGAATGGGAAAGAAATTTGTGTGGTGGCTGGGCATCCTCGATTTGCTCAAGCAAAGAGAGAAGAAAAGGCTAGATTGAACCAGGAAAAGAAGCAAGCTGCTCTGGATGCTAAAAAGGCTAAACAAAAGAAAGAGCAAATTGCTATCTTGGCCAAGCTATATGCTGTAAATTCATCACAACAAATTCCTTCTCATCCATCTGGAGTTATTGAATCAAAGAAGCAAGTTGAATAACAGAAGAAATCTCTAAGAATCAAGGAATTGGCTAAAAGAAATAAAAGGAAACTGGACATTGTTGATAAGGAATTGGAGAATCAGTTTCCCAAGGAATCCACTCCAACTACAACTTAAGCATCAAAACCCTCAGTGGTATTTGAAGATATCAAAGTGGTGGATCCATACAGGAACATCCATGGTGAACCTATTGTGCCTAAGGATGAACCAATAGAATGGGAGAACATACCAATTCCTGACTTCTATTTGCCAATCCTTAACAAGCCAAAGAGAACAAAGTCAAGAGCAGTCAAGAAAGTGAAGCTGTCACCTCTCAAATCCAAATCAATAGTCAAAGCTCAATCTAAAGTCAATAAGGGAGATTACATGTACTTATGTGACATCAAAGAATTTTCTGATCTAAACCTCTATCTAGATGAACTAGATGAAGTGAGACCTGAAAGGTTAGTGTTCAAGTACAAAGGAGGAAAGGAGATTCAGTGGCCACTTCACAGGATCCTTCAAGAAAGCCAAGTTGTACAAATTAAAGTTTATTCATCCTTCAAGAAGAACTTTGGGTTCAATATCACTGCAAGAAGATTGGTATTGAAGAAGATTGAAGAGCTAAGGAGTGTTAGAGCTAAAGATGCACTCCCAAAGACTCTAATCATTCCTTACACAGGGAGAAGAGTGCATCTAAGGCCCTACTGGCTGATGAAGTTCATGGATGACAAAGGAGTGAGAAGATTTTTCAGATTAGAAGACCAATTGAGCATCTCTAGCAATGAGACTCTTTTGGAAATGCAAGGAAAGTTAAATCTCTCAGAATCTGATGAACTGGAATTCCACAGGCAGCTCCAAAATCAGATTGAGGAAAATAACAGAAAGCTTGGAAAGAGATCCAGACCTTCAAGGAACTAGATAAATCTACTCGGGCTAGAGGAGCATCTTGAAAATGACTGTGAGCAAAACTTTGTACATTTTGTTAATTGAATCACTTTTTAGTATTATCTAATGTCTTTTAAACGTTGTATTTTTTAAGGTGTTTTGTTATCATCAAGTGTCTCTTAATTTATGGCTACAATTCCAGTAGACATAAATTGGGGGAGATTGATGTGTATATGTTGTGTACTTGATGATTTCATGAACAAAACACCTTGGTAGATTTTACTTAGTGAAATTATGTAGCACTTGACGGATAAGGTTTAAAGTCCCGATGGATGACTCAATATAGTCCCGATGGATGATGAATTATTATCCATCGAGTGAGTAGCTTATGTAACAATAAGTCTGTAGCACATTTCTGCATACACATTGTTTAGAATCTGTAGTTGTACTTAAGTCATGTTGAGTTTAGTTAGATATGCAGAATAGGTTGATTAATTATACATAGATAATGTCTTGTAATTCTGCATAAGTGAAATAAAGTCAAGTGCCTGATTGCTACCCGACGGATAAACAACAATGAATTCGACGGATGATCAACAACCCGACGGATGATCAACAACCCGGCGGATGATCAACAACCCGATGGATGATCAATAACTCGACGGATGATCATGAACCCGATGGATAAATAATTCAAATATCTGTTGATAGTGATAACAGAGTCACATGCGTCGAGTGGATGCAAATGGAATGTGGTAGCCTATTCAACTGGGTTTTCGAGAATATAGAAGCATTGCCATTTCCATGCTATTATGAAGATATTCAAAGATGCAGGAATAGAGTAATGAAGTAGTATTGTAATAGACTAGATAGTTTTATTTTATTATCCTGTCTCATTACTTTGTAATCTTGGTGATATATAAAGCAAGTAGTAGCAACTAAAGAAAAATCTGAGATACAAGCAGAGAAACATTTGTAAGCAGAATTCTTAGCATTTCTCTGCATTCTTAGTTGTTCAATATTTGTAAGCAACTGTGAGCATTTTGCACACAGGGTTCCTCGATATATATTATATATCTCTGGTGGAATCATTCAAATCCACCAGAAAGTTTTTAAAGACTCTCGTTTTTAATTACTTGTGTTTTGATTCATTTAAGTAACTATTCCGCATTGTGCTAATCAATTCACACTTATATATATATATTCGAGTTAGAACATTTTTATTTCAAGAAAAAGTTTCAAGAATTCCATTCAACCCCCCTTCTGTAATTCTTGTGATATTGTTAAGGGACTAACAAATTTCATCACGAATCCACTAAAACCTACTATTTGATCGCACTCAACCTCTCGACGTTCTATTTTTTTCTATTTCCTAATCCTAATCCTAACCCTCTATCCATTCCCGACAATCTAGGCTTATTTCAGTGACTTAAAACATGTCGCTCTGATACCAACCTGTAACGCCCTCCAAACCCGGGTCAGAAGTTTGGGGCTCACCACACATACCACAATATTTAAACCTGTATATAAAGTATTATATGAAAAGATCCTTCAGTACACAACCACAGATCGCAACAGGTTAAAGTATGAAAATAAGCCACAACCTTACCCTTTATTACATCATACCAAAACCTAACTAGTTCAACTTATAATTATTAATAATATCATACTTACAATCTTACACCACTCATCTATAATATAGAACTCCTGCTAGCTCGATCCAACTTACACAGAAATCCTAGCTCGTGCACTTGACATGGAATCCTTGTTACCAACACTTTCTTCTTCAACTGTTGAAAACATAAATTTTTTTGCAAGAGTGAGCTTACTAGCTCAGCAAGTAATCATATCAGCAATTGAGGTTAAACAATTACCAATTGAAATGATTCAGAAGAATCAAGTTTCTGAATAAGCAATGATTAGAATTGGAAATTCACTTTTCATTTTAAAAACCAAGGTTAGGCTGCTGATCAATCACGCACTAACCCCGAGCAAGGCTCCCAGCTTTGCTCAATATACTGGATCCGAGGCACGCATTGGCCTATTATGACCACGAATCTGGTCTGACCATGAATCTGGTCCACATTTATAAAACTATCCAATTCTAAAACAATTCAATATGATAAACAATGTAAATTAATAAGCTAGATCATAAACAACATTTATCTTGAAGCATAGGGTGATTCATAATACCAAGTAGGTATAACAAGGGATTCCAAAAGATTGGCTTTCAATCAAGGAAAGAATCAGAAAGTAGAAGACCAAGGGTTCAAGGGTTCCAAGAATTGGTCTTCTGTTAAACAAGGAATAAGGGTTTGTATGTTAAGAAACTCAATATCAGAATCAGTATGTGGTAGATATGTATTTGTGGAGTAGTATCGTATGTGTTTGGGTCATATCTGGAAATTCAACAATCAATGGTTTGTGAAGAACAAAGCTTATGGCTCAAGATCAAGAAGAATCAGGGTTCAAGGTTAAATAGTTTAAAGCACTTGTAATATAAAACAGGAGTTATTTTGAATAATAGCGATATGTTATGAAACAGTTCGAAAATATTTACAATATATCTTTAAAGAAAGGTTCAGAAGTACTTGCCTTATCATCGACGATTTCCACTTTACTTGTACTCATCTAACAGTTTTACTCATCAACCACCTTTCTTCTCTTTCAATGCCTTGCTTCTATTTATCAATCAATTTCCTTCTCTTTCTACGCTTTGATTCTATTTATAGATCATTGGTCCCCTTTTCTATGCCTCGCTGACTCTGTTAGGCATCATAAGTATCTATCAATTATTCATAGTCATATTATTCTAATCGTCATATAGACGTCATAAGCTTTCATTTACTTTTCGTTTTACCCAAATCCGATTTACGGATTGAAAGTTATGAATAAAATAGTCAAACCATAATCACATAGGCATATAACGCATCAATAAGTGAAAACGTAGCACATAACACGTAAGATATTCGATCAAAATAATTTTTCAAAGAAGATTCGGGGTCAAAATGATTTTTCAGGTATTTATTACGAATTTTTGAACATTTTTTGGGTTTGAAGACACTAATTAAATTATTTTATAATTAAATTATAGGGTTTGAAGACTCGAATTTGACTTTAAAATAATTTTATAATAATTATCGAGCCTTGAAAATAATTTAAAATAATATTTTAAAGCTCGAAACTATTTTTCGGAATTTTTAAATCAAAAATAAATAATTAAATCTAATTATTAAATCAATTAAAATTAATTAATAATTAAGTAAATTAATTAATCGATTAATTAAAATAATTAAAAAATAATTAAAATTAATTAATAAAATAATTTTGATTTATTTTTGAATACATAAATGATTAAAATAATTTTCTGCCTTTAAAATAATTAAATAACTATTTTTCTGATTTTTAAAATAATAAAAATATCATTTTTAAAATAATTTAAAACATAAATCCATTTCCAGTAAGTTTTTAAAACAGGCATCACTTACTTGCAAAAATTCAGAAACTTTGGGGGTAAATTGTAAAAACAGTATTTCAGAATGTAGTTAAACAAATTAGGATTAGAACGGATTTTTATTTTAAACAAAACGGGTCGGGTATGAAGATTCTGGGTCGCGAAGAACCCAGAATCCGGCAGGATTTTCCGGCAACCGGGAAAATACTCCGACCATCTAATTCGTAGCCCAGCACAGGTGGTTTGAGGCTAATTCAATTACCAATCAGTTCCGTTTCGTTGCAGCAACAAAAATCTAGCATTCAAAGGTCAAATCCCGTGTTGAAGCTCCGTTTTCGGCGATCGCCGCCATTGACGCCGGCGGGAGCTCGAAAATCCGGCCAAACACAGACTTCCAACCCGACTGTTAAACACAAGAATTGCTTTGTTTTTGGACGATCTACAAGCTGACACTAACCAATCATACCCAGAATCCACGAATTTAAAAATCCCAAATCAAATTAAGAACATTCATCGTCTATAAACCCTAATTTAACAATCTGAGAATCAAACCTTATTTTTTATATGTTATTGAACTCCAAATTTATCATATAATATACCAAAATGACCAGGAAGAAATAATCTACACGATTATGCATCAAATCATATCAAAAACATCAAGAACAAAAATTCATATTTTAACCCATAATTAATTCGAATTTAAATAATTAAATCAGAAAAATACCTTGATTTCTGGGCAAAAACAAATGGTTGATTCAGAAAGAAGATTTCGAGAGCTTCGTTTTGATATGCTGCACGCCTAAATCGGAGTTCGATAACACCTTCGTTCGTGCGTTTGATATTCAAGAACGCGGTTTTAATTCGACATTTTCTCTGTATTTTGCGGAATTTTACTGACTGATTGTGATTATCCGAATAAAATAAAATAATATATATTTATGGAATATTGGATCGTTCTGGTTCATTTTGGATCTTTAAATTAGTTACTTAGCCGCTAAGTAACTGCAAAAACGATCCGATTTGATATCAGTTTTGGATAATTATCCCAACCGGACTTTTTATAAAACACTCTATACGAAATTAATGTAATAATATCTCGTCTTTCAAAAATACGGGTTTTTGTTGGTTCACCGTAATGATTATCGTATCGAGAATCTTGCGCCGGGCCGCGCACGGGTCAAACCGTAATCCGGATCGAAAAAGTCAAAACACGGAAAATGTCCGGAATTACCAAATTAGGTTAGGAAGGAGTTTTTGGAAGAGTGTCGGGTTGTAAAAACGTAAAAACGGTTGAAGTCGGACGATTCCCAGCTTTATAAAATAATTTTGTAATTATTCAGAAAATAATTAATAAATTCATAAATCAATATAAAATTATTTAACAGCCCAAAAATTACCAGAAAAATACCGTAATTATCTATATTTTATTCTGGTCATAATAAAATTAGCAAACTTATACTGTATCACATATAAGCATTCACATATTTACACCAATCATCAGATAATTCACCAAAAATGAAAGAGATATGTCCTAAGTCCAATCATGTATGAGGATTTAGAAATAACTTTTATGTAATCTGTTTTGATTTCATTGATATTAATAAAAGACTTGTTTTGTTTTTATTGCGGGATCTATCTATTTAAATGTTTAAATAAGATATACCACAGTTTAGAGTAAAGCTTTTTATGGATTGTGATGAGATCATAATAATAAGACCTAAAGATGATAACTCTAAACTTAAATAGTTCCTGGTCGTAGGATTACTAACTGGTAATTAATAATCCGCAAAGATCGGTACATACTATGCTTGCTTCATTATGAAGGATGTCTGTTCTCATAGACATTTGTGTGGTGACACTATAGCTAGTATGCAGGTGCTTATTATAGAATAAGTTCACTGAACATGACTCACACAGCTGAACAACTGATGGAGTTCACTCACGTGTCAGCAGTTGTTCACATAGTGATAGTTGTACAAGTATCCTTAGACTTGAGGTCATCATAGTCATCTTGTGTACACTGAACTATGCTTTGGTTTAGTTCTTAGTCTCAAGGGACAATTATAAGGGCTCTACTAGGTATAGAAATTTATACACGAAGATAGTGTATGATCAATAAAGGATCTACCCCTTCCAGTGAAGGAAGAGAATGTTCAATGCTGATCCACTTATGCTAGTTCAGGAATCTCTGGCCAGAGTGAATGAAATTAGAAAGGAGTTTCTAATTTACATTAAATAGAACTAAGCATAGTGAATGGGAAAGCAAGTGATTAAATAAGATAGGCTTGACACAAGTTACATGCCTTGTATTTAATCGTGACATTGCAGGGTAGAAGGAATTGATTGTACGATAACTAGTCACTTGAATAGGTTCTTGATATTCCAAGCAGTGAATTCGTATTATCCGGATAGTCGCGATATGCTGAGAAGTATCCCTCACGATGTAGAATAAATATGATTAATTAATTAATCATATTTAATGAATTAGAGAATTTATATAAATAATGATAAAATAGTTTTATTATTATTTATTTCTACTACCGGCTTAATATTGAACCTACAGGGTCACACCATAAAAGAAAATGATTTAATGGTGGAGGAATTAATTAATAATGGCTGATAATTATTTATTTATGAAATAAATAATTAATTGGAAAATTTAATAATTGATTAAATGAGATTTAATTGATTATAAATTAATTAAGAAAAGGTTCTTAATATTATTAATTAAGAATTTAATTTTTGGAAATTAAATCAAGAGAGAGAATTATTTCTAAAGTGTTTAGAAAAAGGATTAATAATTAAAAGGTCTTTTGATTATTGATGAGAATAATAAAGGGTTAATAATAATAATATTTTATGGGAAAATTTTCAGCTGAAAATTTTGCCTATAAATATACTATTATAGACCCTATTTTTGCCAAAAAGCAAAAAGATTTACAAAACCCTAATTCTCTCCATCTCCTCCTCCTTCATTACATCGTTTTCTTGGTGGATACCGGTGGAGTGCTTCACACTTGAGGAGCAGCTGCTAAGGATCTCCGTTCATCGTTTTTGGATCGCCATTAAAGACCTCCATCTTTCCATTAACGTAAAGCTTCTTAAGGTAAACATACTGAACTACGAATTAAATATTATTTTTTGCATGGATCTTGCGGAGGGTTTCGGTTTTTTTTAAGATTTAAATTTACATTTTCGCTGCGTTTATGTGCTAAAAACCCTTCAATGGCATCAGAGCTACTTGCGAAAAGTTTTTAATTCATTTATGTGTTTAACTGTTTTCGATATATGAGCATGTACGTGATTCGCCATGATTTGATGTTGATATAATATGCATATATATGTATGGTTTTGAATATATGATATTCATGTGAGTTGTATAATCATAAGATGATTATGTAATCTGTATATATACTGATATATACATGATTTATGTTTGTTCTAATAATGAGAATCATATTAGATACGGATTCTGAATTGGCTGCTGCAGATTTGCTGAAATCTGGGTCTGGTGTTCGATTTATGCAACCGAATACCCTATTCCATAGGTAAACGAGCGTCTGAACAAAACTGATAGCAAGAGCTATCAACGACTCGTCTGTAAGGCGTTTGACGTCGTTTACTGCCCGTAAACAGTGATTCTTGTTTTTCTGATTTGATTCTGATTTTTCTGATTTTTGTCATATTTTCTTTTTATGATTAGATCATGGATAATATGATATGTTAAGATCAGATTATGTGTTTTAACATGCTTTTATGTGTTGTATGGGCATGGTGGATGGTTATGGCCTTTCGACCTTAGTGTAATGGTTTTGGTTTTGGTTTTAAATACGACTTGCATGTCGTCAATCTTTGTAATCATAAATCTCGAATGTAGCTCGAGTTATTCTTGTAAGTTCATTAGATTAATTTTACTTTCAATCATGTAATGTAATTGAAGACTCAAGAAGGTTATCCAATGGAGGTGATACAAAGAAGAAGACGAGGCATACAAGAAGTCTAAATAAAGAAGAAGACTTATGTAATAAGTAGTTGTATTTATTTCCATCACCATATTAGATTGACCTTGATCTTTATCATGAGCTTGATAAAGATCACATAGGATGGGGCCATAACCAAACACATTTACTTTATTGCACTTTACATTTACTTGTTTATTTAATTATATATATGAGATATATGCCTATGTTTACCATGCGATGATAGATTTAGATGAACTTAAATCAATATAAGGCGTGCTCTAGAAAATCTAGAATAGGAATCATTTCTTGCCTTAACAATAAATATTATGAATACGATCATGGGATTCTTGTGTTTATGAAACACGTAATTGAATATGAAATTTTCAATATTGAGAGAAATGATGATTATGTCAACAACAGATTTCTATCTGTAAGAAAGGGTTATTAAGTGACGCCTCTTGACAATGCTCCACCCGATCTGGGAATCATCTGATTATCGATTATTGATTTGAAATATTTAATTTAAAAGGAAGAATCTCTTTATAATATGATTATGATTGTAACGTAATATAATCCCTCTAAAATTAAATAATATCAAGTAGTAAATGGCCAATCACACAATGGGCTTGTGTCGGTCATAGCCTTCCAACATGGTAGAAAGTGGTTCTTATTTTTAAATCATTGTCGTTTCGTGCTACAGCCGAGGGCTTTGAGTTCGAAATAAGAAATACGTGTCTATTACATAGAGATGTGTATATTGAATTAGAATCTAAAGGTTGGTACGTGCTACAGCCGTGGGCCGTTGGAGAATGATTCAATTGTACGAAATGTTGGGTTAGACTTGACTTAGAATATTGAGTTTGTCGTGCCACAGCCGTGACTCAATTATTCAAGAGGCTAAACTTATATTAGGGAATAACATAAGATGTAATTGACAAGAGTTGTCTGCCTATTGAACATCACATGACATTTCGTGCCACAGCCGAGGTTGTGTGATGGAATTAGGATCCCTATTCCCACTAGCATTATGAATGCTTAATTTTCACTTAGGGGGTTGAAAAAATTAGATAAACTAGTGGGAGACACTTATGAATAAAGACCCGATTCATATAGTATTTTGAAATGAAATTGAATATTTGCTAAATGTTGTTATGTGTTTATCATTTATAGATTTACTATATTCGTCATGTCTTCTGCACTATCACTCCGGAGCATACTAGATGCTCACAAGTTGAATGATCCTAATTTAGCTGTTTGTTTTCACTGTAACAAGTTGGGGCACTGGAAGAGGAACAACAAGGTTTATCTTGCAGAATTGAAGAAGAAGAAGGGTAGTAAGACTACCGCTTCTGATTCAGGCATGTTCATGATCGAAGTTAATATGTCACTAGGTCAAATTTCTACTTGGGTATTAGATACCGCCTGTGGTTCTCATATTTGCAATTCGTTGCAAGGACTAAAGGGAAATAGGACTCTTGAAAAAGATGAGGTGATCCTACGTATGAGCAATGGAGCAAGGGTTGCGGCCATATTTGTAGGATCATTTAGTTTACATATGCCTACGGGCAAGACTATTATTTTGAATAATTGTTATTACGTTCCCTCTATTGTGAGGAATATTATTTCTATTCCTATATTGGATGTGGATGGTTTTTCATTTATTATTAAGAATAATGAATGTTCTATCCTTAGAGATAATGTTCTTTATGGACGTGGTATTATAAATAATGGTCTGTATGTATGTGACATAGAGCATGATTTACTTCAGATTGAACAAACTAATAAAAAAAACGAGATGATGAAAATTTGACCTATTATAGCACTGTAGGCTAGGTCATATGAGTGAAAATAGACTGCGGACATTGCATAAGGAAGGGTTACTTGACCCCTTTGATTTTGAATCATATCCTATATGCGAGTCTTGTCTATTGGGTAAAATGACCAAATCTCCATTTAGTGGACATGGAGAGAGGGCTTCAGATTTGCTAGGATTGGTACACACAGATGTATGTGGACCAATGTCTACGCAAGCCATGGGTGGATTTTTGTACTTCATTACTTTCATAGATGATAGATCTAGATTCAGATATGTGTATTTGATGAAACACAAGTCTGAAGCCTTTGAAAAGTTCAAAGAATATAAACATGAAGTGGAGAAACAAACCAAACACAGTATTATAACTCTTCGATCAGATCGAGGTGGTGAATACTTGAATGGAGAGTTTCTAGATTATCTCAAAGAAAATGGTATAGTCTCCCAGTGGACTCCTCCATATACTCCACAGTTGAATGGGGTAAGGAGAAATCGAACTTTATTAGACATGGTTCGGTCCATGATGAGCTACGCGAATCTTCCAGTATTCCTATGGGGTTATGCATTGGAAACCTCAGCATATTTACCGAATAAGGTGCCTTCCAAATCTTTTCCTCAAACACCATATGAGATATGGAAAGAAAGAAAACCGAGTCTTAAACATGTTAAGATTTGGGGATGTCCAGCTTATGTCAAGAAAGTTGACCCAGATAAGCTGGAATCTCGATCCGTAAAATGTAATTTTGTGGGATATCCTAAAGAGACTTTGGGGTATTACTTTTACACCGATAATCGGGTGTTTGCCTCCAGACATGCTACCTTCTTGGAAAAGGAGTTTATCCTTGAAGGAAACAGTGGGAGCAAAATTGAACTTGATGAAGTTCAAGAAGCACAAACTACTACGAATCAAGTGGAAACACCTGTTCAGACTGAACAACCTTCTGTGGAACAACACATTCGTAGGACAGGGAGA
This sequence comes from Apium graveolens, assembly GCF_009905375.1. Taxonomy (NCBI): domain Eukaryota; kingdom Viridiplantae; phylum Streptophyta; class Magnoliopsida; order Apiales; family Apiaceae; genus Apium; species Apium graveolens. The sequence continues at coordinate 195,425,435 of NC_133654.1, read as the reverse complement.
GTGTCTCGCCAACCTGAGAGGTATTATGGCCTTGTCATTGAGAATGACAATGAGTTGTCAATCATTGATGATGACGACCCTGTGACCTATAATGAGGCTATGAGTAGTGTTGACTCAGAGAAATGGTATAGTGCCATGAAATCCAAAATGGAATCTATGTATACCAACCAAGTATGGACTCTGGTTGAGGCGCCTGAAGGTGTTAAGCCTATTGGGTGCAAGTGGGTATACAAAAGAAAGATTGGAGCAGATGGCCAAGTGGAGACCTATAAGGCCAGGCTCGTGGCAAAAGGATTCAAACAAAGGCAATGGATTGACTTTGATGAAACTTTTTCGCCTATAGCCCTGTTAAAATCAATTCGGATTTTGCTTGCGATTGCTGCTTACTACGACTATGAGATCTGGCAAATGGACGTGAAAACGGCCTTCCTCAATGGGGAACTTGAGGAGGAAGTGTATATGACACAGCCAGAGGGTTTTCTTTCCAAGGGAAATGAACACCTAGTGTGTAAGCTGCTGCGAACCATATATGGTTTAAGGCAAGCTTCTCGTAGATGGAACATCCGTTTTGATGAGATAATCAAAGAGTTTAGTTTTATCAAAAACATAGATGAATCATGTGTCTACAAGAAGGTTAGTAGGAGCGCGGTAACATTTCTTTTATTGTATATGGATTACATACTTCTTATAGGAAATGATATACCGATGCTACAATCAGTCAAAGTATGGCTATCAAAGAACTTCACCATGAAGGACTTGGGAGAAGCATCCTACATTCTCGGTATGAAGATCTATAGAGATAAATCTAGAAGAATGATAGGTCTTACCTAGGGTACATACATCAAGAAAGTGCTTAAAAGGTTTAGCATGGAAAACTCCAAAAGAGGTCTCATACCGATGAGCCATGGAGTGTCCCTTTCCGAAAAAATGTCTCCTAAGACACCTGAGGAAAGAGAGCGTATGAGTAAGATTCCTTATACTTCAGCAATAGGATCTATCATGTACGCGATGTTGTGTACAAGGCCTGATGTTGCTCATTCAATTAGTGTGACGAGCAGATATCAGTCCAATCCAGGTGAAGACCACTAGAAAGCAGTGAAAAACATCCTTAAGTACTTGCGAAGGACTCAGGACATTCTTCTTATTTTTGGTGGTGAATCTGAGTTGAAAATAGAGGGTTATACTGACTCTAGTTTTCAATCAGAAAGTGATAGAAAATCCATGTCAGGGTACGTGTTTACTCTGAATGGTGGTGCGATTAGTTGGAAGAGTTCCAAACAGTCTACAACGGCTGACTCCACAGCGGAAGCAGAATATATAGCTGCAAGTGAGGTTGCAAAAGAAGCCGTTTGGATGAGGAAATTTGTTTCTGATTTGGGAGTTCTTCCTAGCGTTGAAGAGCCTATTGTGTTGTATTGTGATAACAACGCAGCAATAGCACAAGCCAAGGAACCTAGGTCTCATAGAAATTCCAAACATGTCCTGCGGCGCTTTCATCTAATTAGGGAGATTGTTGAAAAAAGAGATGTCAACGTCGAGAGAGTTGACACACATAACTACGTAGCAGACCCACTCACAAAGCCACTTTCTCAGAGTCACTTTGAACGTCATAAAGATAAGATGGGTATTAGATACCAGAGTGATTGGCTTTAGTACAAGTGGGAGATTGAAAGAGATGTGTCCTAAGTCCAATCATGTATGAGGATTTAGGAATAACTTTTATGTAATCTGTTTTGATTTCATTGATATTAATAAAAGACTTGTTTTTTTTTATTGCGGGCTCTATCTATTTAAATGTTTAAATAAGATATACCACAGTTTACTAACTGGTAATTAATGAGACCTAAAAGATGATAACTCTAAACTTAAATAGTTCCTGGTCGTAGGATTACTAACTGGTAATTAATAATCCGCAAAGATCGGTACATACTATGCTTGCTTCATTATGAAGGATGTCTATTCTCATAGACATTTGTGTGGTGACACTATAGCTAGTATGTAGGTGCTTATTATAGAATAAGTTCACTGAACATGACTCACACAGCTGAACAACTGATGGAGTTCACTCACGTGTCAGCAGTTGTTCACATAGTGATAGTTGTACAAGTATCCTTAGACTTGAGGTCATCATAGTCATCTTGTGTACACTAAACTATGCTTTGGTTTAGTTCTTAGTCTCAAGGGACAATTATAAGGGCTCTACTGGGTATAGGAATTTGTACACGAAGATAGTGTATGATCAATAAAGGATCTACCCCTTCCAGTGAAGGAAGAGAATGTTCAATGCTGATCCACTTATGCTAGTTCAGGAATCTCTGGCCAGAGTGAATGAAATTAGAAAGGAGTTTCTAATTTACATTAAATAGAACTAAGCATAGTGAATGGGAAAGCAAGTGATTAAATAAGATAGGCTTGACACAAGTTCCATGCCTTGTATTTAATCGTGACATTGCAGGGTAGAAGGAATTGATTGTACGGTAACTACTCACTGAATATGTTCTTGGTATTCTAAGCAGTGAATTCATATTATCTGGATAGTCGCGATATGCTGAGAAGTATCCCTCACGATGTAGAATAAATATGATTAATTAAGTAATCATATTTAATGAATTAGAGAATTTATATAAATAATGATAAAATAGTTTTATTATTATTTATTTCTACTACCGGCTTAATATTGAACCTACAGGGTCACACCATAAAAGAGAATGATTTAATGGTGGATGAATTAATTAATAATGGCTGATAATTATTTATTTATGAAATAAATAATTAATTGGAAAATTTAATAATTGATCAAATGAGATTTAATTGATTATAAATTAATTAAGAAAAGGTTCTTAATATTATTAATTAAGAATTTAATTTTTGGAAATTAAATCAAGAGAGGGAATTATTTCTAAAGTGTTTAGAAAAAGGATTAATAATTAAAAGGTGTTTTAATTATTAATGAGAATAATAAAGGGTTAATAATAATAATATTTTATGGGAAAATTTTCAGCTGAAAATTTTGCCTATAAATATACTATTATAGACCCTATTTTTGCCAAAAAGGAAAAAGATTTACAAAACCCTAATTCTCTCCATCTCCTCCTCCTTCATTACATCGTTTTCTTGGTGGATACCGGTGGAGTGCTTCACACTTGAGGAGCAGCTGCTAAGGTACTCCGTTCATCGTTTTTGGATCGCCATTAAAGACCTCCATCTTTCCATTAACGTAAAGCTTCTTAAGGTAAATATATTGAACTACGAATTAAATATTATTTTTTGCATGAATCCTGCAGAGGGTTTCGGTTTTTTTTAAGATTTAAATTTACATTTCGCTGCGTTTATGTGCTAAAAACCCTTCAAAAAATCACATAATAATCATATAAAAATTATTTTTTAATAAAAACAATTACACGCGATATCCCGGATGTTACACTTAGTCCCTAAATTCTAAATCCTAAACCCTGGGAACCAGACTCTTGGACCATAAATTATTTTTTTTATTAATGGTTAGGGTACAATATATCCAATTTGGGTTTTAGAAGATAGGTACACTAATTATAATATAAAGAGTGAAATTAACTTAACTACATTATAAGTTATGAAAAGCACTTATCTAGAAGCACTAAAGCATTAAATAAGTTCAAAAAAGTACCTCTCCCATCTTATTCTCTTTGCAGTCCCAATAAACTTTTGTACCAACATTGAATGATTGTAGCGCTTCCATCAAAAATGGAAGGTCACTATATGACCCTTCCCAAGATCCACGAACATTTTCAATCACTAGCTTATTTGCATTTCTAATCTTCATCTTATTTGGATGGTATCATAATATATTTTCGGTTGTGGCTAATAGTACTTTTTCCTTGACTTTTGGATCTGCAAATATTTGTGCTCTAATTGCTTCGGCAATGTCCAAAGATTTCAAAATACAATGATCTTGTGTGATAGTTGGGTTCATACATGTGTGTGCACCCAAAATATCCATTATCTCGAAATAGTTATGCACACTACGCTTTCTATCTTTCAACATCCAATTACAGCCACTTTCATTTAATTTACAACGAACATGCCAATTTACGGGGTCTGATCTTGTGATTTTAATTTATGATGCCAATTTATGGGGTATGAACTTATCTTACCAAACATGCCAATTCCTTCTTTAATTTAAATACTATTCCCTTTCTCAACTCCATTGGCAACATCACATCATCTCCAACTTTTAAAATAGAATCATCAAAAAAATCTAACATTTTTGAGCTACTAGAAGTTTGGAAAGATGATTTTTCACTTGATGCTCCACTCTCAACAATTGCATCAACTTCCAAATGTCTAGTAAAACTCGATTCGCCTACTCGCTCAACTAAATCATGTTAGGTAATGAATCACACACAGAGGGGGGGTGAATGTGTATTTCTTATTTTAGGCTTTTCTTGAAAGATAATGGTTGAACAAGGTAAATTAAATCTTGTATAGAAAAGTGTTCATGCAGAAATTAAACCTGCACAAAATAAAGAACACAGATCTTCAAAACTCACTTAATTTTTGTATTAAAAATTAAGATGTTTTGCTACAAAATTTCTAAGCTCTTTGAAGTTAAAGAGCTCAGCTTCTTCTCGAGAGTGTTACAAGAGTTTTGATCTTAATTGTTACAACTAACTAGAGGACCAGTGTTAACTTTATAGCTCAGTAAACTGTTGGTTTACACAGTGGATAATAAACATGCTATTAACTTTTATAAACTGTCAGCAAATCTTCCATTTCTGGCTTAGCATATCTTTAGCATCCCGTGTTTATTTTAATCTTCCTCTATCAGTTAATCTTTACCATTGATCTTGCACACACTTCAAGCTGATTTTTGTAGACTTATCAATCCAGCTGTTGGATTGTTTGTTGATTGTTTATCTTGGATATTGAACTGATCTACAATTCTATACTTTGAGACTGTACCTCGAGATCTCTAGTTTGAATTATTAGAACACTTGATATCTCGAAAAGTACATAGGCTTATCGAGATCTCTAGTACTCCATAATGAGTTTGGCTTGTAGAGGTCTTCAGCTCATCGAGATCTCTAGTCTTCATAACTTCACTTGACTTGTAGATATCTCTGAGTTCTCGAATGGATATAGACTTGTCGATAACTCTGAGTTCTCTAGTGAAAGAATGACTCGTCGATATCTTCTTGATTTCTCGAGTAGCTTTCCTGACTTCTCTACTCCGGGTGGATATTGCTTATCCGTTGAGAAGATATATAGCTCATCCATCGAGTAGATATATAGCTCATCCGTCGAGTAGATATTGCTCATACGTCGGTACTATCTGGAGTTTGAATGACTTCTCGATAAGTCATTCTGGAGTTCTCGAATGACTTCTCTATAACATTAAATCTGTGACTTGTAGAGATCTTGACTTAGAACATTTTTCTCCAAAACATATTTATTCAACTCCAAGCTTCTTCAAAATTCTTATGAGGCATGATCTTCTTGATCTTCTTCCAGATAGAATCCTTAGGCTTGATACTGTTTTAGAAAAAAGACTCCAGTCTGCTCCTTTGTATTTTACAGACTTTAAGTGTTACAAGTACAAAATACAAATTTAGATAACAATACAACTAACTTAGGGTTGGCCCCAAGCTTAACTGATTACTGAAAAAAACTGTTCATTAATCTTCTACTTAGATCATAGATGCTAATGACATTGTTAGCTCCAGTAATCTTTGACATCATCTATTATATATTACAATCTCCTCCAACTTGTTCATTATGAAATTATGCACAAGTTCTGATTAATGATGTCAAAACTTTATCTAAATGCAGAAACCAATCTTCCAATCTGATCTTCTTTTGTGAGTTGCATTTAGATTTACTCTTCCTTCTCCCCCTATCAAGAAAAGAATATTATTATATGGCAACATCCATTAGCTGTTTTGGCATTTAGATATATTCTCCCCCTTTTTTACATTATCTTCAGGAAGAAAGATCCAGCTAGATGCACATTGTTCAAGCTTTTGTCAATGTCCATTTAGAACACTATCAGCAGCTTCAAGCTTTAGTGAAGTCTGTAGTAATGAGTTTATCAAGTAGAATAGAGTAGGAAATTCCTAAGCTCTCTCTTCTTTTGAATAAGTAGTCTCACTACTTCTCACTGCACTAGTCTCATGACTTTTAAGAGTCAAAGTAACCTCACAAGGATTGCTAAATCCAAACACTCATCTACCTCTCCTTTTACCAGGAAGGATCTCGCCTCTCTTATTTTTTGTTATTCTCTTAATCTTTTCTCACATTTTCACATGAAAGGCTCAATTGTTGTTTGTCCTACATAAATAAGAGGTGGATGAGAAGAGTTTATCCGTGATCATATGAGTAGGGGAAATCATTATATAGGTCTAATCATACTCATTTCACCAGAAGAGTGAGTTCATAATCATCTGTGACTAGGGTCACAGTTTGACTCACAGATTGCTCTGTGGTTTTGACAGTGTATTGTCCTCCACTTATAGTGGGAACCTCCAATTGAATTGGAGGGGATTTGACTGGGTTACTGCCATGTGCACCAGCCTCAAACCCTTGTATGTCTTGCAACATACTGGCACTTGAATGTGCTATGCATGCCTTTCTCATGACATTATCATAGGAAATTGTACTTCTAGCTTTGGCTGCTGAGGCAGCTTCTACTAGAGTTGTGAGGGGAGTTGTTCCTCCACGAGGAACCTCCAACTGAATTGGAGAGGATTTAGATAGCTCCCCCTCAGGAGTACTACCCTTAAACCTATCAGTCTGTTAAGACTGTTTTGCACATGTAACACACCCAGATCCGGGGTCGGGGATCCGGGTCGTCACGGTCTTTCTTTCCACAATATCACTTCACTTAATTAATAATAAATAACCTTATACTGTGACCCCACACTAACACACACCACAACCCGTTATAGTCTCAGAGATGAAATTTAAATAAGTACAAGTCTTTGAATCCACAATTTAAAAGTTATTACAACCCAAAATGATTACTTGATAAATTTACAGTTAATTGCCATTATCTGCCACAAGTTATAATTATACATAATTGATTCTCAAAAGTAGATGGTCTGATCTACAATAGATCTACCTCTGCAGCTATAGCAGCTACAACATCAACGGGAAGACGCGGGACGCTTCCCACGCGCTTACGCTGGGTCTGCTGGAGTCTGGCCATCTTTCCTAACTGTTGTTGTGTGATGAAAGAAGAAAGCAAGGGTGAGCAGCAAGCCCACCAAAATAATATGTATAATGATTTACAATATATGAGCCTACTCATAATACTCATGAAAGTCTTGGTCAAAAGAAATGAACCAAGTTGATAACTTAATGCGATGAAGTCGCAAAATATTCAGTATATATACATATATACTTTTCAAAATATTGGAAGTCCTCTTCCATGCATAATATACACAAAGTCCTAGTGTGTAACTGTATGAAAAAAATATCGTTGCAAGGTGATCTCATATATCTAACCTTGTCTCAACGTTTTTCTGAAAATCTTTGTCATACATAAGACAATTATTAATTAGATATAAGTTTAAAAGATAAGGTTACCAAATACCCCAATATACTTATATCTTTCCCAATACTACTTGAACTACCACCGTTCAAGTTATAATCAGTTTCAAAAGTTCATCACATAGATGAGACTACAAGACAAGATTTGAATAGATTCAATCTTTGAAATATTATTGAATGAAATAAAGTTACGAGATACTTTATTTAGTCTCGATATATATATATATCCACATATATATCTCTTAAACATTTCCTGGAACCTCTGTTATGTAAAGTATGAACAGAGTTTGAAACATCCAATGAATTTTGGAAAGGAAAAGAATTTTGGCATAAAGCAGATATCTTGCTGATCAGGCAAAGATACCAATAAGTAACCTTTTCTACTGTAGATGGATGAATTCCTCACCGGTCATCACCCTGGCCGCATTAGGACCTCGCGCTAGACCGTTACCCGGCCCCTCACGCGTTGATGGACTGCCACCCAGCCACTTACACATTCATAGACCGTACCCCGGCCTGTCGCTTATGCCGACTCAATTAGATGGGCTTACTTCCCGAACGTTGGGCAAGTAATCAATTCATTTACCAAAACTGCAACCTCGTTGCGAATATAAAATACACCACAGAGCCGGATTCCCCAGGTTTTGAGCGAGTATTTAAATCCCCTTAAAAAGGAAGATCTTAAATATAAAAATGCGTTTTGGGATCCGCTCTGACTTTAAAAATCATTTTGAAGACTCGAAAACACTTTAAAGAGTGTTTGGAGTAAAGCTGATTTAATGAAGTAAATCAGTCCCCAGAATATTTAGAAAATGACTGAATATTATTATTTAAATAATATTCCCATAAAGAATAATCTTTTATAAAAATAATTGAAGTAGAAGTATTAAAACTTATACTTGAAACGAGTATTAAATAACCAAAGATATACTTATATGAAAGTATTATCTTTATTTGAATAATCGAAAATAAGTTTGATTATTAACAGTTTATTCTCTAATGAAATAAAGAATATATTTCAGCAAATAATCGGAGTCATAGATCCTCAAATGAATATTCAAATAATATTCATTAAATAATATAAACTGAGTCATAAGCCCTCGAATGAATATTCAAATAATATTCAATAATAATATATAAAAGAGTCATAAGCCCTCGAATGAATATTCAAATAATATTCAATAATAATATAAAAGAGTCATAAGCCCTCGAATAATATTCGAAATAATATTCAAATAAATAAATAAAGTTAAAGTTATCGAATAAACCTTATTCGATTAATAGTTTGGAAAACTATAACCATATATATATATATAAATATATATATATATATCCATATCCATATATACAAAATCTACTCGGGATCCTCGACTCCCGGTTTTAGAAAATATTTTCACCTTTGGGTCCCTATACTAAGGGTATATGCAAGTTACCGCTATCCTCTAGCATAGGTATTATCAACTGAACCAACAGATATATTTCAAGAATATGAAACAGGCATGCATATATACCATATCACATGCTACAATATATCGCAAGAATTTGCTAAATAACCAATATGCATTTATCGCAAGATCATGCATATACAAATGTATACATCACAACAACAGTATAACGGATAGAATACTTGCCTGAGCGACTGGGGGTTACGAATGTCTCGGGACGAGTCTGGTAACCTATAAACAACAAGTAAGTTGGAATTAAACCAAAATCACTTGTAATTCTATACTTTAACTAACTTAGACTCTAACGCTTGTTTTGCGCTCACTGATTTGCTTAAGTCGCTCGGGTACCCTCGGCTCCACCATTTTTAATAATTTAACCTTTACGAGTTTTAAAGCGATTCCTTCGCGAGTGTCTTACCAACTGCCTAACACACTTACCATAAATGTTTCATACATTAATTAACCCTTTTTGGTCTTTAACCTATGTTTCAAAGTAAGGCGAGGGGAAAAGTTTCGTTCGCGAAACGCCGTTACTTGAAACGGTCATTTCTCCTAAACCGTGCATCGGAATCGAACGAACTACATATCAAAACGAAGCTCGTAACATGAGCTATCTAAACATCGCAGTGGTCATAATCTAGCAGGGGGTTCTCGGGTCCTAATGTTATGCACAAAAACAGTCCAAAGAAAATCGGACGTTACGACGGCTATGTTTACGCGATTACCAATGTTTAAACTACTCCAATTAACCACCAACCAACTCATAACCATCAATACAACAAAACTTCACCTAAACCATACCACATCAGTCCATAATCTCCAAGGTTTTCAACTCAAACAACCACAATCAAGACCTATGAACTATAATCAAGCTTCAATTACCAAAACACTTCCAAATCAAACCAAACTACTAATAATCACAATCCATGCTTCTCATTTCACAACACCAACCATTAAACTTACTAACAAATAAAGTAAAGGCTAGGGTTTGAAGTTTATACCTTCCTTGGGAGGTGTTAAGTTGCTAGGAAGCCTTAGGGAGCCTCCTACAAGCTTGATCTTTCCAAAGAAATCAAGAACACAAAGTTAGGCTTTGAAGTTTCTAAAAGTCCGATTTAAAGAACTGTAAAAATGAGGATCTTACCATGATTATTTGGACGAGACTTGTGAACAAGAGTTGTAGGCCATCTCAATACCTTTCCAATGAGCTATAGAACACAATATTTGAGTGAGAAATGAAGGAGATACAGCAGTTTTAGTGTTCTGATTCTGTTTTGGCCGAGAGCATGAAGAACAATGCCTTGGTTTCTTTTTGATTTTGATGAAAAATGATTTGCTTGGCTTGGTTGCTTGGTTTTTGTGCTTGCTTTAGTCAATTACCTTCTTGCCCTTGAATTTGTGTGGTTACAAAGCCACCACACCTCCTTCCTTCCCATGTCATGCTTATGTCACCTTGCACATGTCATAATGCTCCCACTTGTCCACACCGTGTGGTTTGATGATGTCACAATCCCTGGCTTCTTGTACAAGCTTATCTCTTGGTCACTTATTTGTTTTACGGTTCGCTTATCTTTCGTTCTCGTTTATCGTTTGAGGGATCATACCCGGGATCTTATTACTTAGGTTCCCTTAACCTTTCTCAATATATTATATTCCTTTTATGATCCTCTCCTATAATCCTTTAATTTAAATCATTTTTATCCTGTTACCTTATACTCAATTCTCTCCGTATCTTGTGAATTTCCGGGAAAAATCAAAGTGTTCGGATTTGGATTCTGACGATCTTTACATACACTTATATCCCATATAAAGTACTAATAAAATCTCAGAATATCCATATCAGAACCCCTACATAGTGTGGCATGAAAAGTTTTCTCATTCAGCAAAAACACTATTCATAAGGGTTTCAAAAATTTCCCAAAAATTGGGGTTATTACAGTCTCCCCTCCTTAAAAGGATTCCGTCCCGGAATCAGATAGAAAGTGAATAGGGATACTCTCTTAGCATTGCACTTTCTAACTCTCGAGTAAATTTTCCCACATTGTGGTTCTACCATTAAACTCTTACTAGTTTGATAACCCTTCTCCTAAGCACTCGTTCCTTCTTAATCTATACCCTTCCTGGTTGGTCCATATAGGTTACGTCTGGTTGCATGTCTATGCGCTCATATGCCCCTATTTGACTGGCATCCGAATTACACTTCCTTAACATTGATACTTGGAACACGTTACGACCTGCTACATGTTCGGGGTTAGGGCTAGCTCATATGCTAACTTCCCAAATGTCTTAATATATCCAAGGGTCCAACAAATTGTAGACTTAGCTTTCCTTTCTTTCCGAACCTCATCAATCCTTTCCAAGGGATACCTATATCATTACTAGGTCCCCTATTTCATACTCTTTATCCTTTCGTGTCAAATCAACATACTTATCATGTCCATCTTGGGCTACTACCAGCCGTCCTCTGATTAGATCTATCATATCCTTGGTCCTTTGGACTACTGCGGGTCCGAGCATCTTGCGCTCTACAACTTCATCCTAACATAAGGGAGATCGACATTGTCTTCCCTCAAGGATCTCATAAGGCGACATCTCGATAATGACATATGATCTATTGTCGTAAGATAACTCAATCCGAATTAAGTGATCATTCAAAATTCTTTCAAGTCTATTGCACCGGCTCTCATCATAGCTTCTAGCATTATATCTTTTGCTTCTCACTACCCATCCTTTTCCAGTTCGTAGTCGCTACTACCTTCCGTTCCTAATATTATACTGGTTATACTTTTGCTCGTTAGCGTTCTATAACCTTTTAATAACCACGTCAACCTTAGTATCACGAATGTGTTCCCATTCCGCATACTACCACCACTTTATTACTCCTTTTTCAGTTGTTCCTATTTTCCAAGATTTGATCAATCAAATAGAAGTAAAGGAATTTGTTGAGAGATCACTAAGATCATGAACACTTGTTATATCGCATAGTTAGTACAGAAGGTGGCCAGCCTTTAGCACTTGACAAGCAATTAAACAATAGCTGGTATCCTACTAGGCTTCTATCACACAGATAGATAGTCATTCGGCAATACCTCCCCTTTCTGGAAGGGTTGTTCTTCTCAGCTTAAATGAAATGAAAAGAAGAGAAAAGAACGAATTGAAGAGAATTGTATATATGAAAAATATACTGCCACAAAATATCTGGCTTGGAACTTACCTCTGAACTATAGAGGTTTGTCATAGGAGAACAAAACATAAACGTATTTATATCAGCATCAAGTATTATAGCATCGTATTTCCCATGCCTAAATATTTTTCGCCATTCCGTCCATCATTCTATGGACCCATGCTCTTCCTCGAGCTTATACATAATCACCTTTGAAACTCCTTCGACATCGAAAATCGAATCTGGGACCTCCTTCTATATATCACCGTTACTCGGATTCTATGCTTGCACTGCAACCTTCCTCGTATAGTAATACGACTCTCTATTGATAAGAAAGAATAAATATTCAATAGGTAGATACTTTACTTAATTAGTCTATCAATGATAACTTATACACTACCACGACCCGATTAGTGGTACTCAATCTCAACACCCATTCCAATACAACTCTCATGGTTGTAATCAGCTCATTACTCGCAGAATCATTGCTGCCTTACTATGGTCCACCACTGACCTACTGTAGTCATTCATTTTCCATGAAGTCTTAATAGCTAACCATGCGGAGTCCATACATCTCGTATCTAATTCTCTTAAGGAGTTACATAACCACCAATCACAATTTATGAAGAACACTCCAAACTCTGACGTACTTTCATGACATGAAGCAGATAAAAGTGCAGAAGAGTTTCAACCAAAGCAACGATAACAGGTTAATACCATTCTTAATCATATGCCTTAAATAGAAGACTTAACTCAAAGGTTCGTCTAGTCCTTTTTGAAACATGGTCCTGGCTTATCTCAAGATAGGACCTTCTAAGATAGATAGCCCGTTCATGGCGATTACACGAATTAAACCTTTACCAACTACTATTACGGTTGGGTATTGCACAGTCATCAGAAGGAATGTCAATCATCCAAACCATAATTCAACCTTCACATTTTTAACCATCATCACTGTATTCTTTTGGCACACGCGCCTATAATTATCCTCTTACCTTTAAAGTGTCGGCTACCTCTTTGGCCTTTCCTGATAGTAAAATTTCCTTACAGTCAATGTCTTTTAACCACCTTCAACTAAATTTTCTACCTCATTTCAATCACAGCTTATGTGAAGATGTTTTCCTTAACATCTGATAAGTAAAAAAAAAAATCACCATTTTTTCCATAAGTTGTTGCCTCAGTCTTTAGAGGTTAATCACTGTCATGACTGACTCTCAATTATACTTAGAGCATCTTCTACCTTAAGTCCTAATTGCCCTGAACAATTTCGACCATTACTGGTTCGATCCATACCTTCTCGTGGTTTAACACGTGCCTCACTTGGCATCAATATAATTACGTCATATTTCCTTTATCAACATTTCTATTCTTGAAAATTTTGAATATTACCTTTTTCCTTATAAAACCTCTAAGGTTATCCTTGAATCGTTCCTCCTGTATTCCCTAGATACAGGGCATATCAAAATACCATTCACTATTACTAGAACCATTGTCTATATACTTCTGAAAAATTTCTCCACTGATTCTTAAAGGTTGTTATTACCTTAATCCTTTCCAATTCATCCTGTCAAAACTCATACTGTCCCTATTAAGGGTGAAATGCCAACCTTTATGCATTCCCCTAGGATTCATTTTAAGTTACCGATGTTCTATTCTTAATTCCACCTTTTAAAAAGGTACATGCATCCTTCCATGGATAAATCAAGTCATATATCCTTGATAGATTATCTTATTCATCATTCCCACCTCGATAGTCTATACCTAACTTCATAATAGCATCCTTATTCAAATTGAGGTCAATCCATATGGCCTCCAAAAGATAACAATGGTCATCCGCTTTTCTTTCCTGATTTGGTAATGATAACATGGATGTTCTGGAAGATATTGGTCATGTTCAACGTGAACTTCTTCTTAATAATTCCTTATTTACTTTTGTTGTTTATCTCAACAGTCACCTCAATGTTGGGATATCTTTCATACCTGACGTCTCCCTTTCTGGGTATCATGCCACCGGTCTTACACTTCACATTCTTGAAGGTCACTTCCTTCATCCAATTTTCCTAGTTTCTTACTTCCTTGTCTCCTTAGTCTATCCGCGTCTCATTGTTTATCCTTCGAACTATCTCAATGTTTCCTCGAATCCTCCCAACTTGAAGGGGATAAAATATATGCATCTCTTATGCCTTCAACCGTCAACTTTAACTCATGGTGAATCACCCTCATCCTGACGATCATATACTTTTCTATTTCTATTAATATGAGTCTTTAGGGTTTCCTCATACCCAACTCCCTTATCATTCCTCAAACTCTGTTGCCTTTATATTCCTTTCCACTTCAATTCCTTTTTATTTTCCTTTCTCTTATCATTATTTCATGAACCAACACAACATAAGCATTGATTTCAAATATCCCGTCATTCTGGATTCGCGTCTTCAGAACGAATCTTAACAACTTTTACAGCTTAGATTCATAATTCATCATACTCGTCTGCCTTTGTTCTGGCTCTAAAGCTTTTACACTATCTCCATAACCTTGGGAAGTACTTTCCTGAAAATAATTGACTGAACTTAAATCAGTTTATTATAATCTCTTGCTCCGTGCCTTCCTTGGCCTTTCACCAGCGGGTGGTCTCTCTCTTAGGAGGGTAAGTGACAAAAACGGTCTTTTGTGGTTCATCAATCATTTTGAATCTCAAATGATTCCTATATTTCCTTTAGCCAGGCTCTTGCCTCGACTGGGTCAGCTTGTTCCTTGGAACTCTGAGAGCTTAGCGACTTAAAGGTCCTGAAAGAATTTCTCACCGCATTATTTCCTCAGGGTGGTGGTTGGGGATAATAGTCTAACTTCTGTCTAGACTGGTCTATAAATTATCGTATAGGAGTACCATCTCGGGTCTCCTTTCCTTACTCGACTTTCTGTTTCCTTAGTATGAAATGTTTCAACCTTCTCCCATAATCGGGGTTATCTTATACATTAAAAACCTTGTTTTCCACTCTATTATGTTATGGGTTCTTTCTTTCTTGATGGCAACCTCCCTGACTATCACATTCAGGGTTTGCCCTAAATCTTATTCCTCAAACTATGGCTCTCATCTAAGTTCTCATCCTTAAGCTCTTGAACTTTTGGAACCCAATTTCTGTAGGAACACCTCACTATCCCCTTATCATCTTTCTCGGTATGGATCTCTTCTCCAGTCATTGACTCTCTGCCTTCATTCATCACTTTTCTGGCACAATATGTTCTTTTCAAAAAAATTCGGTCTGTATTGCAATCTCAAACAGCTTTTCGGTACCGGCTCCGGTTACCTTCACTTCTATTTCCATTTTCTCAAAATCTCTTATAAACTCTCCAAAAGACATTATCATCTTGAGTCTCTCCTTTTTACTAAGGGCATCAGCCACCATATTGGCTTTCCTCTAATGATAAAGAATCTCCCAATCATTATTCTTGATTAGCTCTAACTGCCTCATCTGGCATATGTTGAGCTCTTTCTACGTGAAAATGTACTAGAGCACTTATGGCTTAGGTAATTCTCGCACTTCTCTCCATACAAGTAGTGCCTCCAATCTTTAGGGTAAAACTATTGCCATGAGCCTAAGCTCATGAGCGGGGATATCGAATTTCATATTACCTTAATTGTCTTGACATGTACGCGATTACCTTACCGTGCTGCATAAGCATGCACCCTAAGCCCTTGTACGAAGCGTCACTATACTTCATAAAATCTCCTTTTCCATCCGGCAACGCCAGCATAGGGGCCATCACCAACCTCTGCTTCAGTTCTTGAAAGCTGTTCTCGCATTTCTCTGTCCATTCGAACTTCTCAGTCTTACGAGTAAGCCGCGTTAAAGGGGCTACTATCTTTACAAACTTGAACGAACCTCCGGTAGTGACCGGCCAATCCTACCTCTGGTAGTCGACCAAACCATGGTCATCAATTCATCAGTGGCCCTTTATTCATTCTTGTCAGGATCCTCCACGGGATCCTCCTCAGCAACAATCCCTTCTAGGACAACATCCTCAACTGCTACATCCTCAATATCAACATCATCCGGTCCTGCATTAGGACACTCTATCGGATCCACAATCCGATCTCCAATTAGTAATAAACATCATCGCGCTGTTGCTCCTCAACCTCAGGGTTCGGAGTCCCGCTACCATATACGATAACGAACTACGCTTCTATCGCTACATTTATAAGGGTTCCCATAAGGGTTTTAACTGTCAGTACTACGTTAGGTAGTCCGACTATGAACTTGGCAAGAGTTCTTATTATCTTAGTGAACTTATTATCTTAACGTCCCATCATCTCTGAGGTTTATAACGCTTAGCTCTGATACCATTTCTGTAACACCCCCAGATCCGGGGTCGGGGATCCGGGTCGTCACGGTCTTTCTTTCCACAATATCACTTCACTTAATTAATAATAAATAACCTTATGCTGTGACCCCACACTAACACACACCACAACCCGTTATAGTCTCAGAGATGAAATTTAAATAAGTACAAGTCTTTGAATCCACAATTTAAAAGTTATTACAACCCAAAATGATTACTTGATAAATTTACAGTTAATTGCCATTATCTGCCACAAGTTATAATTATACATAATTGATTCTCAAAAGTAGATGGTCTGATCTACAATAGATCTACCTCTGCAGCTATAGCAGCTACAACATCAACGGGAAGACGCGGGACGCTTCCCACGCGCTTACGCTGGGTCTGCTGGAGTCTGGCCATCTTTCCTAACTGTTGTTGTGTGATGAAAGAAGAAAGCAAGGGTGAGCAGCAAGCCCACCAAAATAATATGTATAATGATTTACAATATATGAGCCTACTCATAATACTCATGAAAGTCTTGGTCAAAAGAAATGAACCAAGTTGATAACTTAATGCGATGAAGTCGCAAAATATTCAGTATATATACATATATACTTTTCAAAATATTGGAAGTCCTCTTCCATGCATAATATACACAAAGTCCTAGTGTGTAACTGTATGAAAAAAATATCGTTGCAAGGTGATCTCATATATCTAACCTTGTCTCAACGTTTTTCTGAAAATCTTTGTCATACATAAGATAATTATTAATTAGATATAAGTTTAAAAGATAAGGTTACCAAATACCCCAATATACTTATATCTTTCCCAATACTACTTGAACTACCACCGTTCAAGTTATAATCAGTTTCAAAAGTTCATCACATAGATGAGACTACAAGACAAGATTTGAATAGATTCAATCTTTGAAATATTATTGAATGAAATAAAGTTACGAGATACTTTATTTAGTCTCGATATATATATATATCCACATATATATATCTCTTAAACATTTCCTGGAACCTCTGTTATGTAAAGTATGAACAGAGTTTGAAACATCCAATGAATTTTGGAAAGGAAAAGAATTTTGGCATAAACCAGATATCTTGCTGATCAGGCAAAGATACCAATAAGTAACCTTTTCTATTGTAGATGGATGAATTCCTCACCGGTCATCACCCTGGCCGCATTAGGACCTCGCGCTAGACCGTTACCCGGCCCCTCACGCGTTGATGGACTACCACCCAGCCACTTACACATTCATAGACCGTACCCCGGCCTGTCGCTTATGCCGACTCAATTAGATGGGCTTACTTCCCGAACGTTGGGCAAGTAATCAATTCATTTACCAAAACTGCAACCTCGTTGCGAATATAAAATACACCACAGAGCCGGATTCCCCAGGTTTTGAGCGAGTATTTAAATCCCCTTAAAAAGGAAGATCTTAAATATAAAAATGCGTTTTGGGATCCGCTCTGACTTTAAAAATCATTTTGAAGACTCGAAAACACTTTAAAGAGTGTTTGGAGTAAAGCTGATTTAATGAAGTAAATCAGTCCCCAGAATATTTAGAAAATGACTGAATATTATTATTTAAATAATATTCCCATAAAGAATAATCTTTTATAAAAATAATTGAAGTAGAAGTATTAAAACTTATACTTGAAACGAGTATTAAATAACCAAAGATATACTTATATGAAAGTATTATCTTTATTTGAATAATCGAAAATAAGTTTGATTATTAACAGTTTATTCTCTAATGAAATAAAGAATATATTTCAGCAAATAATCGGAGTCATAGATCCTCAAATGAATATTCAAATAATATTCATTAAATAATATAAACTGAGTCATAAGCCCTCGAATGAATATTCAAATAATATTCAATAATAATATATAAAAGAGTCATAAGCCCTCGAATGAATATTCAAATAATATTCAATAATAATATAAAAGAGTCATAAGCCCTCGAATAATATTCGAAATAATATTCAAATAAATAAATAAAGTTAAAGTTATCGAATAAACCTTATTCGATTAATAGTTTGGAAAACTATAACCATATATATATATAAATATATATATATATATCCATATCCATATATACAAAATCTACTCGGGATCCTCGACTCCCGGTTTTAGAAAATATTTTCACCTTTGGGTCCCTATACTAAGGGTATATGCAAGTTACCGCTATCCTCTAGCATAGGTATTATCAACTGAACCAACAGATATATTTCAAGAATATGAAACAGGCATGCATATATACCATATCACATGCTACAATATATCGCAAGAATTTGCTAAATAACCAATATGCATTTATCGCAAGATCATGCATATACAAATGTATACATCACAACAACAGTATAACGGATAGAATACTTGCCTGAGCGACTGGGGGTTACGAATGGCTCGGGACGAGTCTGGTAACCTATAAACAACAAGTAAGTTGGAATTAAACCAAAATCACTTGTAATTCTATACTTTAACTAACTTAGACTCTAACGCTTGTTTTGCGCTCACTGATTTACTTAAGTCGCTCGGGTACCCTCGGCTCCACCATTTTTAATAATTTAACCTTTACGAGTTTTAAAGCGATTCCTTCGCGAGTGTCTTACCAACTGCCTAACACACTTACCATAAATGTTTCATACATTAATTAACCCTTTTTGGTCTTTAACCTATGTTTCAAAGTAAGGCGAGGGGAAAAGTTTCGTTCGCGAAACGCCGTTACTTGAAACGGTCATTTCTCCTAAACCGTGCATCGGAATCGAACGAACTACATATCAAAACGAAGCTCGTAACATGAGCTATCTAAACATCGCAGTGGTCATAATCTAGCAGGGGGTTCTCGGGTCCTAATGTTATGCACAAAAACAGTCCAAAGAAAATCGGACGTTACGACGGCTATGTTTACGCGATTACCAATGTTTAAACTACTCCAATTAACCACCAACCAACTCATAACCATCAATACAACAAAACTTCACCTAAACCATACCACATCAGTCCATAATCTCCAAGGTTTTCAACTCAAACAACCACAATCAAGACCTATGAACTATAATCAAGCTTCAATTACCAAAACACTTCCAAATCAAACCAAACTACTAATAATCACAATCCATGCTTCTCATTTCACAACACCAACCATTAAACTTACTAACAAATAAAGTAAAGGCTAGGGTTTGAAGTTTATACCTTCCTTGGGAGGTGTTAAGTTGCTAGGAAGCCTTAGGGAGCCTCCTACAAGCTTGATCTTTCCAAAGAAATCAAGAACACAAAGTTAGGCTTTGAAGTTTCTAAAAGTCCGATTTAAAGAACTGTAAAAATGAGGATCTTACCATGATTATTTGGACGAGACTTGTGAACAAGAGTTGTAGGCCATCTCAATACCTTTCCAATGAGCTATAGAACACAATATTTGAGTGAGAAATGAAGGAGATACAGCAGTTTTAGTGTTCTGATTCTGTTTTGGCCGAGAGCATGAAGAACAATGCCTTGGTTTCTTTTTGATTTTGATGAAAAATGATTTGCTTGGCTTGGTTGCTTGGTTTTTGTGCTTGCTTTAGTCAATTACCTTCTTGCCCTTGAATTTGTGTGGTTACAAAGCCACCACACCTCCTTCCTTCCCATGTCATGCTTATGTCACCTTGCACATGTCATAATGCTCCCACTTGTCCACACCGTGTGGTTTGATGATGTCACAATCCCTGGCTTCTTGTACAAGCTTATCTCTTGGTCACTTATTTGTTTTACGGTTCGCTTATCTTTCGTTCTCGTTTATCGTTTGAGGGATCATACCCGGGATCTTATTACTTAGGTTCCCTTAACCTTTCTCAATATATTATATTCCTTTTATGATCCTCTCCTATAATCCTTTAATTTAAATCCTTTTTATCCTGTTACCTTATACTCAATTCTCTCCGTATCTTGTGAATTTCCGGGAAAAATCAAAGTGTTCGGATTTGGATTCTGACGATCTTTACATACACTTATATCCCATATAAAGTACTAATAAAATCTCAGAATATCCATATCAGAACCCCTACATAGTGTGGCATGAAAAGTTTTCTCATTCAGCAAAAACACTATTCATAAGGGTTTCAAAAATTTCCCAAAAATTGGGGTTATTACAGCACATGAAAGTGCATTAGCTATATTCATGAAGAACTGATGAGTTTCCATGTTTGTGATACCATGTTACTTTTCTCAAACCACAAAATAACTGAAGAACATTTTGGGGGTTCTGTCCTTTTGTAAAACAGGTTCCTTTTGAGAGTTACCTGAGTGGGATTGTGTTTGAGTTTGTGTTTGTGTTGCTATACTTGTGTGAACTGCAGTTTAGTTTGAAATGTTTTAGCTGCAGTTTTAGCACTAATACATGTGGATAGATTATATGAATTCCCTGTTGTTGTCTGATTAGATTGTGTTGGATCTATAATGCATTGAACAAAAGTATCTTTTTGGAGTTTCGTTAGACAAATACATTGTAAGATATTTTAGTTTCAAGCATTATTGCAGAGAAGATAATATTCAATACAGATATAAGCACATAGGAATCATTACACAAACAAGAGAATGCTTAGAGAAGAATTTGGATTTTCATTAATTATGGAAACATAGTACATTAAGATATATATTCAACAAGTAAATCCAAATCCTAACTACTCTAGTTTGGGCTTCTTCTTCTCTACCTCCAACCTCCTTGCACTGCGCTGGTAAGCTCTGGACATGGAGTGTCCAAGAGAAATGATTCTCTCCTGCAACTCCAAAACAGCAAGGCATTGCTGCTCAGCTACTCTTGCACGTCTCTCCTGCTCGAGAGAGACTTCCATCTCAAAGAAAAGGATGCTGAGTTGATCATCCCATGAGAGTTCATCAAAGATCTCTCTTGGAATATCAAAGGGGCTACAAATAACCCCCCTGAGATGGACACGGAGTCCGAAGGGATCAAAGTAAACTTGGTCTTCATCTAAATGATGAACAGGCTGATAAGCTCCACGAATAAGTATATAAAAGACCAGGGCATCCATTTGAGTGAGAGAGAGGGAGATGAACAGGAGGTGAGTTTAAAATCAGATGTTTGTTGAGAATAGGAGAGTGATGAATGATAAAGAGTGAAACATTTAAAATATATAGAGGGAGTAAAGATAGAAACCAATAGACTCTTGAGTTGCCCGGATAATAAGAGTAATAATCACATAAGCATACTTGACAGTTAGAAATGACTAGTTACTATTCCCCATGCAAGTACTCAAGAATATTAGTTCACTATTTAGAAAAATTGTTCCTTATGCAAGTAAACAAGTACTCCCTACATAAAAGTAACTACTCCTATCAGCATATAGTCAAATAATTTAACCACTATCAACATACTCAAAACATCACAAATAATGTACTAGTCTACTAACATTAGACTAACCTATTTCCACATAAACAAGCAATCACATAAGCATGTAAATGTGTCAATAAGTCAGAGGAAGTAGAGACAAAGTATGTCAAAAGTATTTTTCTGAACAGAATTTATGAATTAAATTTGTTCAGTTTTTCATCCTTTTTGCTTCTTTTGATATGTTATTTATTAACGTCATATACTGAGGATATGAATTAATAAATACTCAGTTTACTTAGAATTTTGAGGAATTCCAAGTTAAAATAATCGAGAAATCTGGGTATTTATAGTGAAAGTAGATGACTTATCGAGAACTCAAAAATAGATATTTGGAGTTGTGTATCGAGAAGTCATTTTGAGAAATGAAGTACATGTCGAGAAGTCATTTTAAATCACTCTTATAGAGAACTCAAACTTGATTTATCGAAATGTCAAATAAATACCCAGTTTGTCCCCAAAAATGGACTGAACTAATTTTAACTTTTACTTGAATAAATTCAAAATAAAAATATAATGCATTTTCCAAAAGTATTTTATCAAAATAATTTATCAATTTAAATTATCTCAGTTCTGAGTTATTGATAAGTTAAAGTTTGTAGTTAAAGTTTGTAGTTATTGATAAAATTACAACTAAGCAGTTTACTTAGAATTTGAAAAATTCCAAGTTAATTGAATTTAAAAAATAAATATGTACAGATTTCTGAAATATTTATAATTCATATTTCAGTTAATTTCCAATTTAATCAAATTAACTTTGATTTACTGGATATTAATCTGCTGCAAAACATTAGCTGAGTTCTTGCCTTAGGATGAAGAATTGAGCATTCCAATTTCACTTACAAGTCTAGTGAAGGTTGCTTCATCCAAAGGTTTAGTAAAAATGTTAGCTAGTTGTTTTTCTGTTGGTACAAAAATGAGCTCAATGGTACCATTAGTAGCATGTTCTCTAATAAAATGGTACCTCACATTAATGTGATTTGTCCTAAAATGATTAACTGGATTAGCTACTATAGATATAACACTAGTATGTCACACATGATAGGAATTTTGTGTAACACTAGGCCATAATCTATTAGCTGATTTCTAATCCAAAGCACTTGAGCACAACAACTTCTTGCAGCTATGTATTCAGCTTCAGCTGTAGAAGTTGATACAGATTGTTGTTTCTTGCTGTACCAAGATACAAGTCTTTATCTAAGAAATTGACAGCTTCCAATGGTACTCTTTCTGTCAACCCTGCATCCAGCAAAATCTGCATATGTATATCCAACAGCTTCAAAACCAGTTCCCTTAGGATACCATAATCCCAAGTTTGGAGTTTTCTTCAAATATCTGAAAATCCTCTTTACAGCCATCAAATGTGATTCTTTTGGATTGGCTTGAAATCTTGCACATAGACATGTTGCAAACATGATGTCTGGTCTGCTTGCTATTAAGTAAAGCAATGATCCAATCATCCCTCTGTAGCATGAGATATCTACACTCTTGCCCTTTTTATCTTCATCCAACTTTGATACAGTAAACATAGGTGTAGATGCAGGTGAACAATCAACCATTTCAAACCTTTTCAAAAGATCCTTGACATATTTAGTTTGGCTGATGAAGATACCATCACTTCTTTGGGTGACTTGAAGTCCAAGGAAGTAACTTAGTTCCCCCATCATACTCATTTCATATTCACTTTGCATAAGCTTGGAGAATCTTTGGCACAGCTTCTCATTAGTAGAACCAAAGATGATATCATCTACATATATCTGAACTAGGATCATATCTTCACCATGTTTTTTGTAGAAGAGAGACTTGTCTATGGTTCCTCTAGTAAAACCATACTTCAATAGGAAATCTGATAGTGTGTTATACCAAGCTCTAGGTGTCTATTTTAGTCCATATAGAGCCTTGAGTAACTTATACACAAAGTTAGGAAATTTTGGATCCTCAAAGCCAGGAGGCTATTGCACATAAACTTCTTCTTCTAGCTCACCATTCAGAAAGGCATTTTTGACATCCATTTGATACACTTTAAAATTTGATTGTGCAGCAAATGCTAGAAAAATTCTTATAGCTTCAAGTCTTGCAACAGGAGCAAAATTTTCATCATAATCAATCCCTTCTTCTTGTGAGTAGCCTTTTGCAACAAACCTTGCTTTGTTTTCTGGTAATTATACCATTTTCATCCATTTTGTTCCTGAACACCCAATTTGTTCCAATAATGCTTCTGTTCTTTGGTGCAGGAACTAACTTCCAGATTTTGCTTCTTTCAAACTGATTCCGCTCTTCTGGCATGGCAGATATCCAGTCAGGATCCAGCAGAGCTTTGTCAATTTTCTTAGGCTTTACTTGAGACAGAAAATATGCATGTAGGCATTCATTAGCAGTTGCACTTCTAGTCCTCACACCAGCAGTAGGATCACCAATAATTGCTTCTCTGGAGTGACTTCTATCCCACTTCCTAGTGTGAGTTTGTTGACTTGTGCCTTCATCATTTTCTCCATTATTGGTATGACTGGTAGGTCCTTCTTCTCTTTCTCCCCCTGAGTTTATGCTATAAAGTTCAGGTGTTTGAGATGAGCTTCCATTACCATGATTTTCCTGTTCAGTAGACTCTTTATTCATCATTTGTTGTGCATTAACTTCATCTTCTCCATCAGAATCACTATCAATATTGAGGTTTTCAAATGCAAGGGCTTCAGCTTCATTATCATCAAGGCATTCCAATCCTGGACACTTGTCATCATCAAAGGTCATATTTGTGCTTTCCATAATCTTCTTTTGATCAATCACATAGACTTTGTAGGTTGTTCTTTCCTGTGAATATCCCAGAAAAATTGCTTCAAAGACCTTTCAGTTAAATTTTCCCACATATTCAGAATTTTCTTTCAAAATGTAACACTTGCTTCCAAACACATGAAGATGCTTTACAGTAGGCTTTTTCTTGGACATGATAGAGTAGGGTGACTTGCCATGTGCCTTATTAATGAGATATATGTTCTGAATATAACATGCAGTGTTGACAACCTCTTCCCATAAACTTGTTGGCAACTTGGCATCTTGCAGCATTGTTCTAGCAGCTTCAACCAATGTTCTATTCTTTTTTTCAACTACTCCATTTTGTTGAGGTGTCCTGGCAGCTGAGAATTCTTGAACAATGCCTTTGCCTTTGCAGAATTCACTTTATGTAGCATTTCTGAATTCTGTTCCATTGTCACTTCTCAGTCTTTTCACACAATTGTAATCTTCAGCCTGCTTTTCTATCTTCTTGATGTGCTCAATTATGATATGTGAAGTTTCATATTTAGAGTACATGAACTCTACCCAAGTGTATCTTGAGAAATCATCCACCATCACAAGTGCATATATGCTCATTGAAATTGATAAGACATTTACTGGCCCAAACAAGTCCATATGAATAAGTTGAAAGGGTGTACTAATAGAATTCATAGTTTTTGACTTGTGACTAGATCTTTTCATCTTTCCTTTCTGAAAAGTTTCACAGACTTCAACTTGAGCAAACTCCAGTTTGGGCATGTCTCTCACTAACTCCTTTTTGACTAAGTTGTTAATTGCCTTGAAATTCAAGTGAGACAACTTCTTATGCCATAGCTTGCTTTGTTCTTATGATGCCTTGGTGTAGAAGCAGCAAATACCATCCTTATTTGTTGAGTCTAAGTCTGCAACAAACAAGCTTCCTTTCCTTGCTCCTTTCAGAGCAATTTCACCAGTTTTCTTGCTGATAAAGGTGCATTCTTCTTTGTTGAATAAAACTTCAAAGTCTTTGTCTGCAAATTGGCTAACACTGAGAAGATTCACCTCAAGACCAACTACTAGTGCTACATTATCAATGATAATATTTTCAGAAACATTCTTGCCATATCCCATTGTGAATCCTTTGTTGTTGTCTCCAAAGGTCACCAATGGGCCAGCTTTCTCTCAAACTGTGATAGCAGGGCCTTATCACCTGTCATATGTCTGGAACATCCACTGTCAATGATCCATATGACTTTCTTCACTTTGCCCTGCACAGAATGAGATTCAAGTGTGTTTAGTAACCCAAGCAGTGTTGGATACTTTCTTCTTGTTAATTGATTTAGCAGAAGTAGAGTGATTTGTTTCAAATAAAATAGAGTTCAATGATTGTTGTGCATTTTCCCTTTCTGATGTAGACTCAATTTGTGTTTCTTTTAGGTCTACTCTCAGTTTGTGACAACTCTCCATCACTTTCAAGTTACAAGGGATGCAATCAAACTTATCACAGAATGAGTAGGGATCATCTAAATCTGCTTCATTGTATTTGTAAGTTCCTTCAATTGGCTTACTAACACTCTTTTTACAAAGATGAGTTAGATGATTTGTAGAATTACATATTCCACACTTCTTGCCAGGAATATCTGCAACATAGGCCAAATTATTTCTTTTGTTTTTCCCCATTCTTCCACTTCTATTTTTCTTCTTCTTTCTTGTATCTTCAATCTTGGTTTCTTTGACAAGAGTCTTGGTACTTTGGTTGTCCATAAGTTTTTCTTCATCCTTGGAAGATTGAATTGAATTTGCATTCTTCTTTTCATTATCCTCATCTGCAATTTCTTGCTTGATAATCAATTCTTCTTCACTGAAGTTTACCTCACAAGTCTTAAATACTGGTGACCAAATATTTTTCAGCATTGCTGGAATGTTTTCACTCTTTGTTGCTTTTCCTCTGTCACCAGTGTTTTTCTTCTTGCTATTTAAGGTATTATAATCAAGACCAATGGCAATGTTTGCACATGGTTTATTTTTCTCATGGTACTGACCAACCAATTCAGATGCATTCTTGAAGGAATTCAACTTTACTTCACTTTTCTCCAGTTTTTCTCTCAGCACAGCCTCAATCTCATTTGCACACTTAAGCTTGTTTTTCAGATAGCCATTTTCTTATTTCAAGGCTTCAAGCTCCACTATCAACAATTCAGCTTCTTGTTTTTCACTTTCAAGCTTCTCATTTAACTTTGTTAATCTGCTAGCTTCTTCATTAGCAGCAATCATGCTTGTATGAATGTGAAACATTTTTGTGCTAATCTTTTCAACAGTTTCCTTATATTGATTCACATGTAAATCAGTGGAGGTAAGAGTTGATTTAGATGAGGATGATTCTCCTTGCTCCAAGACCATGAGTGTATAGTTTCCAAGTTCTTCATCTTCATCATTCTCAGAGTCATCCCAACTTTTACCTTTTGCAATATAAGCTTTACTTTGTTGTTTCTTCAGAAGAGCTTCGTACTTTGCTTCAAGTTCAAGATAAGCCTTATCTTTCTTTGCCTTCTTGGGTTTCCTGTATTTTGTAGCAAAGTGGCCTAGTTCATCACATCTGAAGCACCTTATATTAGATCTGTCAACATATCCAGTTTTGTAACCACTTTTGCTATCAGAATTGTACTTCCCTTTCTCTTTCCAGCTGTTGTCTTTGTTGAAGGATTGTCCTTTATTCCTGAAGTACCTTGGCTTCTTTACTCTAATGTTAGAGAATTTTCTAGCCAGATAGGCCATTGACTGATCTAGCTCATCCAGTTCTTCAAGAGTATAGTACTCATCCTTTTCCAACTCTAGTATGACTTTCTCCTGTGAATCAATTGTTCTCTGCTCACTTGTTGAGGCAACTGAGATATGAGATCTTGGTTCATCATTAGATGTTTGGCCTTCATTTACTATTAAAGCACTTGAACCATCTATAACATGTCCTTGGCCAGATCTCAATGATTGCCTTTGAATCATCTCTAGTTCATAGGTTTTGAGAATTCCATATAGAACTTCCAGAGTTATCCCGCTCAAGTCTCTCCCTTCCTTGATTTCTGAGATTTTATGTTCCAAATGATCAGGAAGAGTAAGCAAGAACTTCAGATTCACCTCTTCAGCTTCATAGTACTTGTCATGAAGCTGCAAGACATTCATCATCTTATTAAATCTTTCAAATACTTCAGTAATGATTTCATTGGGCTTAGACATGAAACCCTCATACTGTGAAATCAGGATCCTTCTTTGATTAGATCTAACTTCCTCAGTTCCTTCATAGAGTATTTCAATCTTCTCCCATATTTTCTTAGCAGTGTCATAGTTGACAATGTTGTTGTACATCACATTGTCAAGTGACTCGATCAATATCAATTGTAAACTGCTGTCTAGGGAGACTTTTTCCTTTTCAGGGTCAGGATACTCAGTCAGATCTTTAGGAGCATAATGAGTTGGTATGACCATGTCTCCATCTGAAAATTCCTCAACTCTTACCATAGGAGTGAAGGGTCCATTCTTGAGAATCTGAACATAGAGTGGATTGGCCATCTTTATAAACAGCAACATTTTCTTTTTCCAAAGAGTGTAGTTGGCTTTGTCAAAGGTAGGAATTTTGATGCTATTGATTTTCTGTGTATTCATTCTTCCAAGAACTTGAATTTGTTTTCTTTCAGATTTTGCTCTGATACCACTTGTTAGGTAATGAATCACACATAGAGGGAGGGAGTGAATGTGTTTTTCCGATTTTAGGCTTTTCTTGAAAGATAATGGTTGAACAAAGTAAATTAAATATTGTATAGAAAAGTGTTCATGCAGAATTTAAACTTGCACAAAATAAAGAACACAGTTCTTCAAAACTCACTTAATTTTTGTATTAAAAATTAAGATGTTTTGCTACAAAATTTCTAAGCTCTTCGAAGTTAAAGAGCTCAGCTTCTTCTCGAGAGTGTTACAAGAATTTTGATCTTAATTGTTACAACTAACTAGAGGATCAGTGTTAACTTTATAGCTCAGTTAACTGCTGATTTACACAGTGGATAATAAACATGCTATTAACTTTTCTAAACTGTCACTTGTCATTTCTATTTATAGAAGAGCAAATCTTCCATTTTTGGCTTAGCATACCTTTAGCATACCGTGTTTACTTTAATCTTTCTCTGTCAGTTAATCTTTGCCATTGATCTTGCACACACTTCAAGCTGCTTTTTGTAGACTTGTCAATCCAGCTTTTAGATTATTTGTTGATTGTTTATCTTGGATATTGAACTGATCTGCAATTCTGTACTTTGAGAATGTACCTCGAGATCTCCAGTTTGAATTATTAGAACACTTGTTATCTCGATAAGTACATAGGCTTATCGAGATCTCTAGTACTCCATAATGAGTTTGGCTTGTAGAGGTCTTCAGCTCATCGAGATCTCTAGTCTTCATAACTTCACTTGACTTCTAGATATCTCTGAGTTCTCGAATGAATATAGACTTGTCGATAACTCTGAGTTCTCTAGTGAAAGAATGACTTGTCGATATCTTCTTGAGTTCTCGAGTAGATTTCCTGATTTCTCTACTCCCGGTGGATATTGCTTATCCGTTGAGTAGATATATAGCTCATCCATCGAGTAGATATATAGCTCATCCATCGAGTAGATATTGCTCATCCGTCGAGTAGATGTTGTTCATCCATCGAGTAAATATATAGCTCATCCGTCGAGTAGATATTGCTCATCCGTCGGTACTCTCTGGAGTTTGAATGAATTCTCGATAAGTCATTCTGGAGTTCTCGAATGACTTCCCTATAATAGTAAATTTGTGACTTGTAGAGATCTTGACTTAGAACATTTTTCTCCAAAACAGATTTATTCAACTCCAAGCTTCTTCAAAATTCTTCTGAGGTATGATCTTCTTGATCTTCTTCCAGATAGAATCCTTAGGCTTGATACTGGTTTAGGAAAAAGACTTCAGTCTTCTCTTTTGAATTTTTACAGACTTTAAGTGTTACAAGTACAGAATACAAATTTAGATAACAATACATCTAACTTAGGGTTGGCCCCAAGCTTAACTGATTACTGAAAATAACTGTTCATTAATCTTCTACTCAGATCATAGATGCTATTGATATTGTTAGCTTCAGTAATATTTGATATCATCTATTATATATTATAAATCATTTTCATAAGCAACCCCAACATGTGGATTTTCAATTTAAAAAATTTCCGAACTAATTGGAAACTTTTCTACATAAAGTTTTACTAATAATGTATTTCCCTTTGAAACCACTACTCCGAACATCAATTCTACATCATAATCATCATCAATTGGTACAATACCAAACTTCAGATCATCCGGATTTTTACATCTATATTTCAATTTCAAATCATATCTACCTCTTTCAATTTTAAGTTTCGAGAACAAAACATCACATAAATCATCATATTTCATATCAACATTAAGTTTAACATACTTCACAACCGACCTATCATAAATAACACCATCTAATTGAGTTTTTAGAATATTACCATCAACCTATATCCATCCACGCGGATTTTGTTGAATTTGATGTCATCCGTAAACCCAAGCTTTGAGATAGAAGATAAAATTAATTCAATTGATAGGATATTTGTACATTATGGAGTTGTTAAGGAGAAAAGTTTTTCAAAAAGGTAGTATTTTAGCAGAGAAATAGAAGAGCAGAGTGTGTTTGTGAGCTTTTATTTGTTACAGAAAGGTACCTGTGCGGTTATATGTAAGCTATAAACGCAAAAAAAAACATGCATTTAATGTGTAACGCCCTAAAAATGCGTTTAAGCTCCAGATACTTAACTTTAAGTTGCAATTTTAGTACCACATACTAAAGTTTTTTCTATTTAAAATATTGAACTGTAACGTAACTTTATGTTGCATTTTTACTGCAAATCATTAAAGCAAAAACGCAAAGTTAAAATGCATTTGCGTTTTGGCGCAAAATTTAAATGCATTTCTGGTCAGGGGACTTTTGTAACACACGAAACCGCAATAAAACGCAAAATATACTTGTGTTTCTCTGTGATATCAAAGGCCATCTTCCGCTTGCGTGATACTGAGAGCCTTTCTCTTCAAAATTGTGATACTAAAGGCCAATGTCCCATACCTGAAGTTCCCTTAAACTCGTAATATATTCAATATTCTCTGTAAATCCTTCCAGACTTCAACATTTACTAAGAGCAAGACGTTTTAGTGAAATAAGATTATAGATGCTGCTAAGAAGATATATGAGAAGATATAGTCACTTAATGCAAGCTCAACAAGTTTACTTAGACTTCTAGTGGTATCGGGCACTGTCATAATTATTGTGCCATGTACCCAAAGAATCTTTAAGGATTTCAAGTTCCCAATATTGTTAGGAAGGTCACTTAGTTTTGAGCAATAATTAATATCTATACATTTTAAAGCTCTCGGGTTGCATATGTGATAAATGGAATTTATATCCACTTAGAACGCTTCGTAAAGGCTCGAATTCGTGATTTATACTCAAGTTATTTATGTTATTGATGTGTTTTGTAGTGTTTTGCATTTCAGGGTATATTTGGAAGAAGGAATAGATTTTACATTGTTTCTATGCTAAAAGGGTGTTAGGATGGAGCCTCGGGAGTTAGCACGAAAGAAACCAGCAATTGAAGTCAAGGAAACAAGAAAAATCAGAATTTCCAGAAGGTCAGGGCGTCTGCGCTAGTCTTGGGAGCGGCCGCGCCCATTTGTTAGAAAGCGAGCACGCCCGCACTGGTATGCGGGGCGGCCATGCTAGGTCGGGATTGCAGAATCCTGATTGCAATATAATAATGATTTTTCAGACTCGAGATCATATTGGGATTATATATAAAGCCTTTTGAAGACATTTTTGATAACAAAGAGAAGAAGGAGAGAGCAGTAAGAAGACCTAATAGCACAATACAATGAAGGAGACGGAGATCTTGTTTTACTTGTGATTCTTTGCTTACGTTATAATGTTGGATGCTTGTTATCTTATTCGTTTGAACCTTACATTCTTGTTAACGTACTTTTAAATATTATTCAGTTTATAAAGATCTAGTTTTTATACCATGCTTTTATTGGAACCCATGGTGACGATGAGTTCAATTATGAACTAATCGTTATCGTGGGGTTCCAACGGATTTACTTATGGATTTTTATAGTTAATTTGTTTCAATATCTTAGTGTGTGGTGATTGATTGATATCCTAGTATTGGTTGTGCTTATTCGTCTTATGTGCGTAGCTAACATATAAGATAGCATGTTAATCTCTATTGAATCAAAAGTGAATATAGAGGTTTAGAACTTGCCATGCTAGCATAGGTTCATGTATAATTGTTATGCATGATTCGTAGGTAATTTTAACCATCTTACTTGCCCTATGTAATCATGATAGATAACTTGCGCATTAAACCATTATGTTTTAAAATTCTATAGACAAATAGGGTCTAAGCATAATTGGTGTCTACTTAGCTTCTATCTCTTTTGTCGATGTCTAGTAGTAGGGTATTCGTGCAATGAAAGTTGGCGTTTACTAGTTTCGTGTTATCTGATTAGTTGTCATCACCATTGCATGCTAAGGTTAAGAACAATGACTTTGAATTAAGTATTTAATGAAGTTAGAATCCCATGTTTGTCTCATATAGTTAATTCAGTCACTTTTATTCTTAGTTAATTGTATGTTAGTTTAATCTTAGGTTTTATAAACATCTCAACTTGTTATTGTTTTAGCATTGAACGATAACCATACATTGTTGCATAAGTGCATAATCTGAACTTAACCTAAACCAGTCTCTGTGGGTACGAATCTGATTTATATCTCATACTACTTGTGAACGCGTATACTTGCATGTAATGTTAGCGCGTGTTTTCGCCCTAACAAAAAGCAATGTGCCTGGTGTTGTTTTTTAGAAGATAAAATTCAAACTTTTTGATATTCTTAGCTTATGAATCAAATATGATGTGGGCGCTCGAGAATTTGGATATATTAGAGGAGTTTTTCAGAGCGTGTTTGAACATCTTTTTAGATTTTGGTATGACTGCAAATTTAGGTTTTCTTAAAAATTAATTGAGGAAATTAATTGTGGCATCTAAGTTATTGGGTATGCAAAAACAAGAGTCTAACACTGTAGCCCCTTGGAAGTAATATTGAAAAGCATTGAAGCATCTGAGAATAATTTATTGCACAGAGTTACATATATTCGAAGAAAAGATATAATCAGATTATGGTGATGGGTGATTCTAAGAATTGGTATTGCTGGCGGAATAGAAAAATAAGGTATTTCTAAACCATATAAAAAATATTTAAACTAGGGGCTACTTAAAAATTTTGAATTCCTTAAAAGATAAATGAATTAAAAAAAATTATTAGTTCTTTTCATTCAAATATTTAAAATTTAGAATTTAAAATTAACCATAAACGTAACAAGAAAGGACGAAAGGTTGTAATTTTTTTTAAGAACGATAATATTTTTTAAAGAATTAAATAAGGACTTAAATTTTATAATATAATATGATTTCATTAATAAATTTTGAAAGATGGAGAGTTATAATAAATATTAATTCTGTTTAAATAATTTTAAAAGAAAGATTGAGAATTTAAATAAAAAATTTAATTATGATTTTAAATTAAACTTTATACATCTCTTCGCTTAAAACACAAAATCAGAATATGGTGCATCTGATTTTTGCAAGTATATGTTAATGACGGCCATAGATTACTGAAAATTTTACGCATTGGCACTAGACTGCCACATACATGCGCATACAAACAAGTATTATAACAGGTGTAATCCAGTCAACAGTCAAGTAACTGCCACCTTATCTCCGTTACTTTTACCGTCAAGTCAACTGATCTACTAACGGGAGTGTCATTATCGGCTACTAAAGTGATGCATTAGAGACCCCAATAAGTATCATCAAATTTTGATATATGGGCTTCACTCCAGTGACCAATTTGAGATTTAACCTATAAGAATTTTAAACATAAATGAATTTTAAGTTGATACTATGAACATATTATAGCCTTTCATCACAACTACCACATAAGTATGTGTTTGATAACATATACTAAAACCAATGTGTTCTTCGTTGTTTGGTCAAGGATTGGGTGCATGAAATGTTCTAATATTTTTGTGTGCCCAGCATAGTTAAAGATGTGGATGCTCTGATAAGGAAGACGGGAAGCCCTCCAAATTTGGTGACTGGAGAGGTTTTTGAGCGCAGGAGTTTATCAAGGTAAAGGGCTGATGCTTCCCGGAAAGAAAAGTAAGTTGTATTTATGATGTGCTCGGGTGAATGTGAAATTGGTCATGCTTATGAATGTCAGCCATCTTTAATAAATGTGACGGTTCTTATGGTCACCATGAAGAACATCTTTTGATGCCATCTATATCTAAAACCAGGGAAGGGCCTTAAAGAAAGAATGGAAGACCTAGGAGAGACATAACAAAAATAATTATAGACTCCACAGATCTATCAAGGTCGGAGTTTCTTGCCTTGTGGCCAAGGTAGGTATCACTGGGAAGTTTGTGCTTATATTGGCCAAGTCATTCTAGATAGTTGTCCATAATTTCATCTTCCCAGCATCATTCATTTCATTAGATAATGATACAACATCCTTCAAACAGATTATGGGTCTAGTCGCAATTTAGATACGAGCTCAATACAAGGTAGCCTCTGTTGCTCCTTTTCTAGAGCCTAGTATTTAGCTATACCACACTGCATATAACTTACACGTGTTCAACAACATTGTTGAATTGTAGAGTACTATTTCCGAATTTGAAAATTAATTTTTTTTATTTACAAAAACAATTAACAGTTAATAAAAAGCATTATTACTTTCCAACCAATAATATGCATCAAATTTTAATAAGAGTAAAAGCTGGAAATAGTGGACTACTTTTTATATTATGGGTCAAAAATACGTGTTTAAACAAGTTATAGACATATTTATAGATAAATTAAATAACTTAAATTTTGAAAATTCTTATAACCGCATTGATCTAGAAATTGCTACAAAATTTTGTTAGATAATGAATCACACACAGAGGGGGGTGAATATGTTTTTCTGCTTTTCTTGAAGTGTTTATAGTGATGGACAAAGTAAATTAAAATCTTGTAGTTAAATGTGTTAGTACTGAATTTAGACATATAAAAAAGTGAACACAAATTTTTCAAAACTCATTTAATTCTATATTTAAATTAAGAATATTTTGCTACAAAATTTCTAGGCTCTTTGTTGATAAAGAGCTTAGCTTCTTCCTTGAGAGAATACAAGATTTTCTTATCTAAATTGTTACTTCTAACAAAGCATCCAGTGTTAACTTTATAGAACAGTAAACACTGGTTATTACACAGCCTGCAACAACATGTACTAAACCCTATTTTTGGATAACCAAATCTTTCTATTTCTGGCTTAGTGTATCTTTGCTAATCTTGTACGCATGTGTCTTTACTTTGCCAGTTAATCTTGGCCTTTGATCTTGAACTCTTCAAGGTGCTTTTTGTAGGCTTGTCAATCCAACTGATTAGATTGTTTGTTGATTGATAATCTTGGATATTGAACTGATCTGCACTTTGTACTTTGAGTTTTACCTCGAGATCTCCGGTTTGGCATATAGAGAACTTGACATCTCAATAAGTATATTGGCTTATCGAGATCTCTAATCACTCTACAGTTGTTTTGACTTATCTAAGTCTCTGTGTTCTCTATAAGAGAATTTGGCTTGTCGAGATCTCTCATCTTCATGTCTTCACTTTGGCTTGTCGATAACTCTGAGTTCTCTAGTGAGAACTTGACTTATCGATAACTCAGAGTTCTCTAGTGATAAATTGGTTTATCGATAACTCAGAGTTCTCTAGTGAAGAAATGACTTGTCGATATCTCCATTCTCCATGTCTTTAAATTGCCTTGTCGATATCTCTGAGTTCTCTAGTAGCTTTTCCTGACTTGTCGATAAGTCAATCTAGAGTTCTCGAATGACTTCTATATAACACTTAATCTGTGACTTGTGGAGATCTTGACTTAAAATATTTTTCTCATAACAAATTTATTCAACTCCAAGTTTCTTCATAATTCTTCTGAGGCATGATCTTCTTGATCTTCTTCCAGATAGAATTCTTAGGCTTGATACTGTTTACAGAAAAAGACTCCAGTCTACCCTTGAACATTTTTACAGGCTTAAGTGATACAATATAAAATGCAAACTTAGATTATAATACAACTTACTTAGGGTTGTTAATTTGACTTAGTCTTGTTATTGTACATGCATGTCTTGCACAATAATCTCCCCCAATTTGTGAGAAGATTGCTTATCACAAATTCATGCATGTTAACAAGACTAACCCCAAGCTATAATGTAAAATTAGACTAATACATAAAAATTGACACAAATACATCATTTATACATTAGGTGATTTCTTGATTTTAAACAGTTACATGAATTAGACAAAGACTGTGTCTTTTGTTTCTTCTCTAATGAGGTCCTTTAGATATACAAGAATTTCAAGTTCCTCTATGATTGGTGTCCCTCTTACAGCTTACACAAGTTTGAGTCTTTCAGGCTTTGGATAACCATCTAGCAAATCAATCCTGAATTTTGAGAATGTGCCAGCTTTAACATTTAGAAATCTTCCATCCTTGGAAATTCTGCTCATCCCTTTTACCTTCAGTTATCCTGATCTTTTAATGTACATTTCAATCTCCTCATCATACTTCCTTATCCTCTCCTCATATTCAGCCTTATTCCTTGCTCTTCTTTCCTCCCTTACTATCAACCATTCAGCTAAAACAGATTTCCATGCTCTTGTAGCAGTATCCTTGTCCTTTAGTAAGCTTATCACTCTCTTGATTTCTGTGGGTGAAAAGGTATCCATTAAGTTGCAGCGAAGAAATGTGAAGGATCCATCTTCAGAGTAGATTCTTACTTCCTTTAATGTTACAACCCAAACTCTGACTATTTCCTCAACTAGTTGTTGAAAGTAGTCTTCACCTGAGTTACACCAGTTTAGAGGTAGAAAATCAAGTTGCTTGTAACAATTCCAGATAGCCCTCTCAGTGACTTTCACTTTTTCAGTATGCTTAGCTTTCTTAGGTTTTCTCCCAACAGACTTGTAGTTAACTTTGAGTGATGGCTTGACAGAAGGTAGGTTTGTGATTTTCTTGAGAAATGTTTAGCTTAAGGTGATTGGTATTTTTAGAAAGGTGTTAGCAGTTTGTTTGTATAGGAATTTGGGCTTTCAGGTGGGAGGTGGTTCAGTGTGTGAGTTTGTTGGCTTTGAAGGTTGAGATTGACTTATTTGGATTTATGGGGTTTGTTGGTATTGTGGTTGTGATCCATCCTCCTTTCTCTTCCTTCTTCTTTCTTCCCCTATCTTCATGTCATCTCCCTTCTTCTCATCTTGCTTTTTTCCCTTGTCACCACTTGCTCTTGAGGATTGACTTGGATTTGAGCCAAAAGGAGGTTGATCACTTGGCTTTTACTCATCATCATCCTTTCAATTATAATATGTTGTAGGCAACATGATCTCTACACTTTGAAGATATATCTCCAAGATCCTGGTCATTTCCTTATCTTCAGTCTTCTTGTTAATTTTGGTCTTTAGATCAGTTTCAAGGGTCATGATCAATCTCAAGTTATTCCTTACATAATTTTTAGGAACTATGAAGTATCTGCACTTTCTGGTTTGTGGACAGATGTAGGCAATCCCCCTGCTTGGATGTAGATAGGCTTCAGGAAAAGCAGCCATCTGAGCATTTTTGAGTTCCTTTAGCAGTTGAGTGTCCTCTGGAATTACAGTGTGTACTTTTTTAATTACCACATCCAACTCAGTTGCTCTCAGTTTTTGAAGATTGGAGAGAGACACCTGGAGACATCTTTCCAGTCCACAGTCATTCACATTTGCAACTATTCTCTTTTCCAGAAAGTTGTCAACTTGGACAAGCACCACTCTAAAAAAAATTATATTATTGGCCAAAGCTTTCTTGTATTTAACATAGTTGTTGTGTAGAGACACCCTCAAGGCTGTTAGAAGTTCATTAAATTCATTATCTTGACAAGGTCCTTCTACAGCCTTTAGGAGTCTTTCTTTTCTAACATCATAAGAAATTTGAGCTTTTGATGAGCTTTGATCATTCTGAGTTGTTGAGATCATTTCTTTTGACTTGCCAGCATCCTTGGATTTTTGAATCCTAGCTTCTATCCCCCCTTATTCTTGGTGACATATATGATTAAGGGAGTTGGAAATTCCGGCCTCATAGCTTCTGAAAGTGCATGCAGAGGTATATTAAGCTTTCCCATGATAGCTCCCAAAGCCACAACATTTTGCATTTGTAAGTGCTTGTGGGAGTCCACCAAAGTCTGAATGTCTGCCTGTTGACTCTGCACCAGTGTAGTGAGAGCTTGCACTTGAGCTGTGAGTTGGTCATTTGAAGTTTGCAGAGTGGAGACTTGACCTTGAAGTGCTTGAATTTGAAGATTGGTAGATGTAGAGGCAGGTGGATGAGAGCTTGATGGAATAGAGGGTTCAAATGTGTTTGTCACAGCCTGTTTGATACCCTCCATGAGTAGTACAGAAGGCTCAAATCTGCTCTAGTGAAGCTGGGTCAACTTGAGCTTTGTGTCATTTGAACTTGTGATTTGTTGTTGAACTCCTTCATGGAGAGCAATGAAAGATTGTCTGAGATTTTTGACATCTTTTTTAACAGAGGTAAGATCTGGCCTTGACATTTGGTCAGCAAAATGCTTAAATTTTGATATGATCTTGACTTGAGAGGGTATAATCTCATACAAATTCTCCTTCACCAGCTTCCTTATCTTTTGTTCATGACCAGTCATCTTTAATTCTAGAACTTTACCAAAGAGGTGAAAAGCCTTGAGCTGAGCTTTGTAAACTTCAGTGACTACATCATTAACATCCTGTGGAGTCAAGGCCTTGGCATTGCTTCCAAGAATAGTGACATATTCATCCATAAACCTAGCCAAGACTTGATCCATCTCCAAAACAAAGTCTTTAGATAGTCCCATCTTGTTCTGCATCATTTATAAGTTTCTTCTTCTGTTTTCAACTTCATTGTATGTTAGCAGAATGGCTTGATAGTCCTGATTGCTCATATATGAAGTAAGTAGATGCTATGAGATGATTGTTAATCCAGAAATCTGCTCAACAAGAAGATCATCCACAAATGTAGGTTGAGAGTCAGTTATTTGCAGCCATAGTGAGAGGAAGTGTGGTTGTTGAGGTTGTGAGGTTGATAGTTGGTGTGAGGGATCAGAACCACCTGTGATAGAAGTCACAGTTTGACTCACAGATTTCTCTGTGTATATGACAGGGTGTTGTTCCTCACCAGTTGTGAGAACCTCCATTTGAATTGGAGGGGATTTGACTGTGCTACTGTCATTTGCAACAACCTCAAACCCTTGTGTTTCTTGCACCACACTGTTACTTAAATATGCTATACGTGCCTCCTCTATGACGGGATTATTGGTAATTGTACTCTCAGCTTCAATTGTCAAAACAATTTCAGCCAGGGTTTTGAGGGGAGTTGTTCCTGGAACAGGAACCTCCAATTGAATTGGAGAGGATTTAGATAGCTCCCCCTCAGGAGTACTACCCTCAAACCTAACATTCTGTAAAGACTGATTTGCACATGAAGGTGCATTTTCAACTACCATGGGGTCTTCAGTAAAAACTGATGAATCCCCCATATTTGTGATGCTGTCATCAAGGTCTACCCCAGCTAGTAGCCTCTCACCATCTGAATTTAGTGTCTTGGTGGTGAGCAAGGTTTCTTGAACCAAGTCACTTGAAAAGGGAAACACTTGAGGATTTGATTCAAGTGTTTCAGTATAGGAAGAAGAAATATTAGACATAAGAGTTTAAAGTTTAGGACTGAGTGTTGGCAGCTACCCCTGAATGGATGAGGGAGCTTGAAGTGATGTGCTCTCCTTGTGTGTGCCATCCTTGTTTCTCCTTCCATACACTTGTACTTGATCAAGTGATGGTTGTGCAGACTCTATACATGGTGCATTTGGGAGAATGCTCTTTTCAATAGAAAAACCCTCTTGAGAGGATGTCTCTAGAATCTGTTTTGGCCCCATTTGTACAACTGCATCCTTTTGGGAGGATGCAGAGGGGGCTTGAGTGGTCAACTCAGTTTTTTTAGCCTTCTTTGTTTTTCTAACCAAGGGTGACTCAGTTGGTGTTTGTTCCTCACCACTCTCATTCATTACAGTAAGGGTTATCTCCTTTCTCTTATTTTTACTCACTTCATCCTTTTGAGAGGATGAACTGGTTGGTTTCCTAGCTGCCATTTGTTTTGAAGAAGTGGTCTCAGCTTGGAAAAACCCCTGTTGGTTTTCCTGTATTTGAACTTCTACAGGTTCAGGGACCATAGCTGTACTAGATTGAATATTTGATCTCATATCAGGCATAGGATAAGGGTAAGTCTTAAACCTCTCTATCATGAATGGAGTGATTTTCAGACTCACATTTACCTTATTCTTTGTAGTAAGTGGACCAAATATAATTTTGGACACTTACTTACAATTGCCTATTTTAGTGTTGTCTATACCATCAAATAGATGTATATCTGATACTTTTTGATTTACAGTAGACATAATAAATCTAGGAAAGAAAATTTCCTTACCTCTAGCAGATTGGGGCATGGTCAGCCTGATTGCAAGTTCTTCCGAGATCAATAGACCAATATTCAAGTGTCTGTTGTGGGGTATTGAGAACACCAGCTTCTGCACCATACTTGAAATATTATCATATCCTGTCTTCCTACATGTGAAGTCCCTCACTATAAAATCGAACACAAAGGACCATTCCTTCTTTAGGTTTGTCATGTTCAAACTTGCCAAGTTGATTCTTCCACCATAGTTGATGAAGTCCATAAAATCAGTTAGTTCATCCTGGGATGGCACCTCCACTAGATTTGCAGTTAGAAGACCCAGAGATGCATTCACATATTGCTCATTGAACTCTATTTGTTGGCCTCCAATTGAGGATGTTACTACCAAGGACACAGAGTTGTCATTCATAACAGAGCTATTTTGGCACTTGACTTCATTTCACTTACACAGAATTACAAGACATTACTTATGTACAATTAATCAACCTATTCTGCATATCTAGTTAAAGTCAACATGATTTATATGCTACTACAGATTCTATACAAAGGTGCATACATCACTGTGCTACAAACTTATTATTACATAAGCTACTCACTCGATGGATAATAAGTTAATCATCTGTCGGGACTATAATGAGTTATCCGTCGGGACTGTA
Organism: Apium graveolens; assembly: GCF_009905375.1. NCBI lineage: Eukaryota > Viridiplantae > Streptophyta > Magnoliopsida > Apiales > Apiaceae > Apium > Apium graveolens. Next base: position 195,384,523 of record NC_133654.1, on the reverse strand, counting down.
ATTCTTATCCGTCGAGTGCTACATTATTTCACTAAGTAAAATCTACTTAGATGTTTTGTTTAAGTGATCATCAAGTACACAACATATTCACAACAATTTCCCCCAATTTATGTCTACTTGAATTGTAGCCATAAATTAAGAGATACTTGATGATAACAAAACATCCTAAATATATATCTTTAAAGATAAGTAGATAAAACTGAAAGTGCTTCAATTAAACAAAATGTACAAGGTTTGCTCACAGTCAGTTCAAGGTGCTCCTCTAGCCTGAGCAGGTTTTTCTAGTTCCTTGAAGGTCTGGATCTTCTTCCAAGCTTTCTGTTATTTTCTTCAATTTGATTCTGGAGCTGCCTGTGGAATTCTAGTTCATTAGATTCTGAGAGATCTAGCATTTCTTGCATCTCCAAGAGAGTCTCATTGCTAGAGATACTCAATTGGTCTTCTAGTCTGAAGAATCTTCTCACACCCTTGTCATCCATGAATTCCATCAGCCATTAGGGCCTTAGATGCACTCTTCTCCCTGTGTATGGGATGATTAGAGTCTTTGGGGGTGAATCTTTAGCTCTAACACTCCTCGGCTCTTCAATCCTCTTCAATACTAGTCTTCTTGCAGTTACATTGAACCCAAAGTTTTTCTTGAAGGATGAATAGACTTTGATCAACACAGCTTGGCTTTCTTGAAGTATCCTGTGAAGAGGCCACTGAATCTCCCTTCCTCCTTTGTACTTGAACACCAACCTTTCAGGTAGGTTTCTGTATGCATCAATTGCCCTTACTTCATCCAGTTCATCTAGATAAAGGTTTAGATCTGAGAATTCTTTGATGTCACACAAGTACAAGTAGTCTCCCCTGTTGACCTTGGGTTGAGCTTTAACTACTGACTTGGATTTGAGAGGTGACAGCTTCACTTTCTTGATTGCCCTTGATTTTGTCCTTTTTGGCTTGGTAAGGATTGGCAAGTTGAAGTCAGGAATTGGTAATTTATCCCACTCTATTGACTCATCCTTTGGCACAATAGGCTCTCCATGTATGTTCCTGTAGGGGTCCACCACCCTTATGTCTTCAAATACCACAGAGGGCTTTGATGCTTGAGTTTTAGCTGGTGTGGATTCCTTAGGAAATTGATCTTCCAATTCCTTGTCAACAACATCCGTTTTCCTTTTTATTCTTCTAGCCAATTCTTTCTTTCTTGGGGATTTCTTATGTTCTTCAATCTTCTTCTTTGATTCAGCAGCTTCAGATGGTTGAGAGGGAATTTGTTGAGAAGAGTTTACAGCCTATAGCTTGGCCAAGATGACAATCTGCTCTTTCTTTTGTTTAGATTTCTTTGCATCTAGAGCAGCTTGCCTCTTTTCCTTCTTTAATCTTTCTTTCTCTTCTTTCTTTGCTTGAGCAAATTGTGGATGTCCAACTACCACACAAATTTCCTTTCCATTTCTGAATATCTTAGCAATTCTCCTTTTTGAGGCTGAATCAGCTGGATCTTTATAGAAGACAATGGATCTTGACAGAAGCTTCTTTTCATCAGGCTTGGGTGTCTCATACACAGTGTCCAAGGGATTATTCAAAGATGACTTTGGATAATTTGCCCTTCGTTTGAGAATTATTTCAGCCTTTTGTGATTTGATGCAGGAAGATTGTCCTTTCTCCAGATAGTTCATGTTCATCTCATTCACACTGATTGGCTTGACATGAGAGTGATGGATGGCTGACTTAACTGGCTCCTTGACTAGTTTAAACTTTCTCTGAATTTTTTCATCAATCTTTTCCCAGTTGATTAAACTCAACTTTCCTTTTTCAGCAACTTTCAAATTTGCTGCTACTGCTTCAATTAGATCTATACCATCTGCAACTGGTGGCTTGGAGATAGTAATTGAAGGTACAATTACTTTGCTGATTTGTACTTGAAGTTTCTCCCCCTCTGTTGGTCCTTTCTCCCCCTTACTTGATTCTCTCTCCCCCTTTTTGTTATCATCAAGTTGAGGAGTTAGGCCTTGTGCTTTAGCCAGTTGCATGAGAAGATTTGTCTGAGTCTGTTGATTTTGAAGAAGAATAGCCACTGAATCTTCAATAACTTGAACTCTGTTTTCCAGCTTGGCTAGCTTCTTTTCAGAGTCTGATTCTCTCCTCAATCTTAGTAGTAGATCTTGCATGGTACCATATGGCATTACTGAATCCAGCTTCTCAGAGTTATAGGTCTTCAAGTCAGCTATATCTATTTTCAATTCATCCACACTGAGATTCTGTCTTAAGTGCTGGATCTTCATTAGATGTAGAGAGTCTAGGTGAGCTTGAAGAACAGCCTTGGTACCAGCATCTGAAGTTTCCTGAAGGGCCTGTTGAATAGCCATTACTTGTTTGACCAAAGACACCTCAAATTGTCCTGGTGTAGATTCCTTTGCCCATGCCCATTCAGGTAAACTTAAAGCAGAACTTGGGCCTTCAGCTCCCCTTAAGTTCATGCTTCCATCCAAAGAACCAGAGTCATCATCATTAGAATTTACTCCAAATTTTTTATATGGCTCACCAGCTTGAGAAGGCATCCTATTGACAGCAGCTTTATCTCTTTGAAGAGATTCTGAGGTGTGTACTAGATTCAAGGTCTGTTCTGCCTCCACATTGCCCTGAGCAGCCAACAATTGATAGGCTGACACGGGATGAGTAAAAGTCTCAGCATCCAAGGAAATGTTATCAATTTCAGCTTTGTAATGTTGCTGAAATTGTCTTCCCTTTTCAGCATCATCCACAATCATTGACTCACTAGCAATGGCTGGATCCACCCTTATTTCTCCTGTACCTGCCTTTCTCTCATAATCTCTCTTTTGTTGCATCAGGGTCTCACCCTGGCTCCCCACCCTCACACCCTCACTTTCACCTACTAAGGTGGGACTCCTCTCACTTACTTTTGCCAATCCTGAATAAATGGATTGCTGAGATTCACTCTTTTCCTCTCCTTTTGCCTGAGAGCAACCCAGCCTCTCACTCAAAGCACTTTCCTCTATCAGTCCTAAGAGTGACTGTATTACCACTAAATCTTCTGCACTAGAAATAATTGAAGTTTGAAGTTGTGGAGAGACACTCGACGGATAAGTGATATCCATCGGGTGAGTGGTAAAGCTATCCGACGGATAACTGCTGTTAAGCTTATCCGTCGGGATACAATCACTACTCGACGGATGAGCAATATCCATCGAGAGAGTAGAAATGATTGAGGTGGGAAGAGAAACTATTGTTGACTCTGTGTTGATTGAAGTTATTTGAGGCACAGATGTCACAATAGTATCTGAAAGAATTGGCAAGTGAGCCAACAAATCATCTAAAAGATGATGCTCACTTGCACTAGATTTTGGCTTCCCCAACAGAGTTAAAGAAGGGGAATCAGGAATTGAAGTGTTTATCATATCCACTTCCAGAGAGTTTGTTGGTGAGTATGGTGTTTCAGAGGCTTCTATTATAAGAGATTTTGGCTGTGACTCCACATTTATTGGAGCCACATCAATCTGAATTTGAGAAAGTGCAGGGTCTGTGTCTTTAGCACCAGTTTGCACTGTGTGTGTGCCATGTGCATCCCCAGTTGTTTTGGATTTCTTCTTTCTAGTGTAAGTTTGGGGTGAGCATAAAAAAACTAGCATAATATATGTTCTTTCCCCTTTTGGCTAACTCACCTAGCTTAAAACCTAACTCATATATGACAAGGTCACTGAAATTATAAAATTTGTCTGTAACTAGCATGTACAGCATGTTAAGCATGGAAATGTTCACAGAATCAAAATTACTGACTTTTCCAGAGAAAACTTTAGTCACAACATCACACATGAAACTCCATTCCTTCCTAAGACCTAATCTTCTAATCTCACTTAGCTTATTAGTAGAAAGTGCATAATGCATGGAATTAAGCATATTGATAATATCAGTGTCAGTGTGTGGTGAAGTTACATTATCATCAGAAATTTTAAAACATGCTTTTATCACATCACTATTGATACAGAACGCATTACCTTTGATAGTTAGAGTGATGGTTTTGTCAGTAGAGTTGTAGTTTGCAGTGGTCCACATCTCTTCAACAACTTCACAGTAAACTGTGGGTGATTCAAGCATGGCATAACTTAACTTGCAGTTCTTCACGAAGTCCATCATCTTGTGATAGTCTTCTGATTGCTGAATACCCTTATTGACCAAAGCAGTGAAGTTGTTCTTCTCATAAATGAACCTAGTCTGAGACATGATCTTTACTACAGGTGCCATTGTTAGAGAATGAAAGCTTGAAGAGAAAGAGGATATTTGCTTGAGAGATAATAAAATAAAAACAGTTGAATTTGAGAATGATAAAAGAAAATAATTGGAATGAAATTAGCTTTTATACTTCCTCAAAAACAACGGATGAAAATAATAAAGAAAAGTAAATTACCCAATAGAAATTGCCTAAAATAGCCGTTTAAAAATAAACTTTAAAAATTCCTACCCATTATCCGTCGTGTAATGCTTATAAACTGTAAGTATACTCGATGGATAATGTTCAGGGAATTAACGGTTAAGATTTAGACACTTCGACGGATGAGGATAAACTGTTATCCGTCGAGTTTTAAAAGATTCCAGAAAAGTAATTGATTTTTATTTGCACATAGTATATCGACGGATGACTCAACTCGATGGATAATGGTCATCCGTCGAGATGCAAATTTTGACTTAGCCAAAATTTCATTCAAGACTAAAAATCAGCTAAATTTCTGGCTACTTTTCAACTTGCAAAGTAACTCAGATAAATTCAAGAGAAATTATGCATACCTAACTCACTTACCAATCTAGAAAAGGTGGATTTATCCAGTGGCTTGGTAAAGATATCTGCAAATTGCTTCTCACTTGGAACAAAATGTAACTCTACAGTACCATTCATTACATGTTCCCTTATGAAATGGTACTTGATGTCTATGTGCTTTGTCCTTGAATGTTGCACTGGATTTTCAGTGATGGCAATTGCATTTGTGTTATCACAGAAAATAGGAATCCTCTCAACTTGCAAACCATAGTCTAGCAATTGATTTTTCATCCATAAAATATGTGCACAGCAACTGCCAGCAGCAATATATTCAGCTTCAGCTGTAGAAGTAGAAACTGAATTTTGCTTTTTACTGAACCAGGACACAAGCTTATTTCCTAGAAATTGACAAGTTCATGTTGTGCTTTTTCTGTCAATTCTGCAACCTGCATAATCTGCATCTGAGTAACCAGTTAGATCAAAACCAGAATCTCTAGGATACCAAATGCCAAGTTTTGGTGTTCCCTTGAGATATCTGAAAATTCTCTTAATAGCTATCAAGTGAGACTCTCTAGGATCAGCCTGAAATCTAGCACATAAATATGTAGCAAACATTATATCTGGCCTACTAGCTGTTAAGTACAGAAGTGAGCCAACCTTGCCTCTATAGCTTGAAATATCCATAGACTTTTCAGTAGTGTTTAGTTCAAGCTTAGTTGCAGTGGCCATGGGAGTTTTTGCAGATGTGCAATCCATTAGATCAAACTTCTTTAAAAGATCAAAAATATATTTAGTTTGACTAATGAATATTCCATCACTAACTTGCTTAACTTGTAAACCAAGAAAGTAAGTTAGTTCTCCCATCATACTCATTTTATACTTACTTTGCATCAGTTTGGCAAACTTTTTACAAAGTTTCTCATCTGTAGAGCCAAAAATAATATCATCTACATAAATTTGAACAAGTATGCTAGAGCCATTAACATTTCTGAAAAATAAAGTTTTATCTACAGTACCTCTTGTGAAGTGATTTTCCAAAAGAAACTTTGATAAAGTGTCATACCAGGCTCTATGTGCTTGCTTCAGTCCATAAAGTGCTTTCAGTAGATAATAGACATACTCTGGAAAATTTGGATCTTCAAAGCCAGGAGGTTGACTAATATACACTTCTTCCTCCAAATCTCCATTCAGAAAGGCACTTTTGACATCCATTTGATAGATCTTGAAGTTGGCATGGGCTGCATAGGCTAAGAAGATTCTGATGGCTTCAAGTCTTGCAACAGGAGCAAATGTTTCATCAAAATCTATTCCTTCTTGCTGGCAATAGCCTTTAGCAACCAATCTAGCTTTGTTCCTTACTACTATGCCATTTTCATCCATTTTGTTTCTGAATACCCATTTGGTGTCTATTGGATTCTTTCCTTTAGGCTTGGGTACCAGCTTTCATACTTTATTCCTTTCAAATTGGTTTAGCTCCTCCTGCATAGCTAAAATCCAATCAGGATCCAGCAAAACTTCTTCTACCTTCTTTGGTTCTTCCTTTGACAGAAAGCTGCTGTATACACATTCTTCCTGAGTTGCTCTTCTTGTTTAAACTCTAGAAGACACATTGTTACGACCGGCATTTTATGAAATATTATCTGTGGAATTTGTGTGATATTAAAGCCGTAAGTGAATATACTTAATGGTTGTACCTTGTGTGAATGAAAAATTTCTGTATTTTAAATTTGCTTTATGTAGTATATGATTTTTCAAAGCGAGAATTTATTTATTTCCCTTATTTTTAATTTATAAGGAATATTCTAAACCTTGGAGAAATTTTCTTTTAAAAGGTATTTTATTCACAAATTTTAAAAGTGATTTTATAAAATTTCTAAAAATCCAAGTTATTTTATGGTATAAATTTTATAATTTTTGAACTTGTATTTTATTTTATAAAAATAAATCTTTACAAATTTTATTGGTTATAATTATCAAATTACTTAAGAGACCTTGCATGCAAATCACCCTTCTATTCTCTCAAAGGGCAAATAAGACTTTTCCAACCCCACTAACTCATTTGATTATTACCAAATTACTACATTAGCTTTGCATGCAAAATGGCCTAACTTTAGCTAAAGGACATTTTTGTAAGTTCTCACTTCCACTCATTATTTGTCAACCAAAAAGCATAAAATAAAAGTTTAAGTGGGAGAAGTCATTCCACTCATTCCACACTCCAACACCCCACAAATTTTTCCCCTCCCCCTCCCACCATTGCTCTCGGCCGAAGGCCTATTTCCCCACCCCCCTTCCATTTTTCAATTCATTCTTCATCTTCCGAAGTGTAAATCTTCTACCCACATTCATCTTATATACTTTCCAAGTGTTTTGTGACTTGGAAGTTGAAGTTCCATGGATGCATGTGTAGTTCTTATGTGATCTCCAAAGAGAAACTCTTGATTCTTGTGAATTCAAGAGCTCTCCATGAGATATATTATGTATATGTGATAACTAAGTATTTTATGGAGATATCATGCTTTAAAATCCTTTGCATGCTACTGAAATTTCATTATATATTTATGTTTAGCCATGCATGCTAGTTTTAAAACATTAAAATGATGATCAACCATGTTTTGCATGCTACTCTTTTCGAAATCATGTTGTTATGTTTAAAAATCTATAAATTTGAAATATGTCTGCTTAAAATAGATTGTTTCTATGATAAATTTCTTATTAATAGTTAAAAGAAGTTATATTTCATGATTATTAAGGATGAGTAATAGGTGCAAGTCGATTTTGCAAGCATTTAAAACTTTATGCCTAGCCGAAATTTTGTTATGTGTTTTCCATGAGTTGCATGTCATATTTTTTAGTTGCATGTTGTTAATTTTTGGGCATGGATGATCTCCCCTTCTGTTTAGACACTATTTTAGGACATTAAGACACTAGGTTTGCTTTGGAAAGAATTGGGTGCTTGGTTTTTTTAAGTGGGGGTTAAGGTGGAAAGGGATTAGTTGGTGTTTTCATTTTTCCAGATTTGATGCACTAGTTTATGGGGAAGTTTGAAAGAGCATTTATTGTGCACTTTGAGGCCCAAGCCACCAGAAGTTAGTATTTGGAGTATATAAAAGGTTTTAGGAGTTGGTTGGAGGTTTGCAAGTCGTTTGGTTAGGTGCACAAGTAGAATCACAAAATATGTCTAGCAGGAGACAGTTTTGTTGCAACTTAGAAATAGGGAGATTTGACCATGTAATGGGTAGACCCTTATTAGGGCCTGTTAGGAATTAGTTAGAGGGAGTGTCAGAGGAGTTTTTCCATCCATATTTCATAGGATATGAGTTAGAACCATGAGCCACAATTTAATTCAAGTCAGGGCATTTTCTGCCCAGGAAAACAGGGGAACCTTGGACTTTAAGCTTAGGCCCAAGAAGGCCCAAGCCAGGCCCTTGAGCCACATCAAGTTTGGGAGATGCCCTAAGGTCAGGAGAGTCTTGTGTAAGAGTTTTGAAGAAAAACTTGTAGTTTAAGAGTGTCTAATGCACTCAAGAAACCATAGTTGTCATTCTGAAATTTACACCAGTGAGCACTTACACTTAACACATAGTTTTAGAACACTTAGGAGTGAGATCTAGGTTGACCACCATAGTTGTAAGATAGTATAAGGTCAGTAGAGCAAAAGGCCCAAGTGAGGGTCAATAGGTCTTGGATAGTTTAGTAAAGGCACCTCGAGTTAGGAATCCAAAATTAGAAGACTTTGTCTAGTTTAGCGACCAAGTGACTTAAGTTGGGGGATTGAGATCATCCAAGCCTAGTGTTGCATTATGGTGTATATGGTGTTATTTGGTATTAATATATGATATGTGAGTATATGTGGCTATGTGTGTGCAATTATATTTATAAGGTGAATATAAATTAAGTGCATATAGGCCTAAGTGCCATCCGTGTTTAATTTTGGGTTGTAAATAGGTTAAGTTGGTGAGAATATATTATAATGAGGATTATTATTATTTATGTAGGATCTCGAGACGAGGGTAAACTTGCCATAAAGGTCGAGTGAAACTTCCAGTTTCTCCTACCAGTCAGACCAGACCAGCCTTTTTCAAGGCAAGTGATTCAACCTATCTTCGTATTCACTGCAATTGTGTAACAAATAGTTCATATTTATTGACGCAACTATTCTGAGTCATTTTTATATATTTAAATGAACATATCTTATGATTATCTTTGAATCATATAGAAATGCTATGAACCCTCGAGTATGTATTGCAAAGTAGTCTTATCATGATAGTATATTAAAGTATGATGAATGCCATGATAATATAAAGGGTTGTTATAATACTTGATTGATCCTCTTGATTAACATGCTAACGATCCTTAAAGTGCTGATATCTCACCCTGATGCTTGAACCCCTATAGAAACTTCACCTTGATACCTAAAAGCCAGATATTTATCAAAGTTGTTCCTCATTGATTGATACCCCTCTTTCTTATCCTAAAGCTTAACAATTCTGATATATCCTGAGTTAAAGATCATTCTTCATACCTTAACACCCTTAGTATTCATGAAGCTTATCTTCTTGATGATCTAGCACTTGCACCTTGACGAGAAACCATTGCTTTAAGCCCAGTTTGGCACTACCCCTCCATAATATCCAATAGCCTCACTAAATTTCCTTGTCCAAGTTATATATGAAATCCTTTAAATTACCCTAATAAAGTAAAGTTTAGTGGATCATGGCCTTGAGATTTAGTACCATATTTCCCGTGTTTCGAGTTGATCTATAATCCCTTGATAAAAATATTTTTTGTTAAAAGAGATTTTGGTCATAAATCGGCATCAGTTTTTGAAATAAATAAAATGTGGATTTTCAGTCCCAAAGGGGGATAAATGTTTTCTTTGAATAGTGGATCTGGACTGAGACGCGAGTCCTTTCGACACTTATATTAGGCTTAAAAGTTGCCTAGGGATCCCATTAATGTTTTAGAACCCAGCGAGGTTCGGGATTACTTCACGGCTGATCACCGGCTGTAATCTGTAGCGTCATAAAATGATTTTGATTAAGATATGATTTTGAAATTGTTTTTATACAAGCAAAATGATGCCATCACCCATAGTTTTATCTCTCGTTATCATTGGTTATGTCTTCCCATTGCATTCTTTAATGTATATCTCGATTTGTGTTTTGTATCGTACTGTTTCGTACTTGTTAAGCATTTGGCTCACTTGTAAGTCATATGTCATAGCCTATTTGTATATTCGAGGATTCAACTCAACTCAAATAAGAATATAATAAGTAAATAGTGGATCGACCGTCAGAGAGATCTCGCAAAGTAATATCTGTCAAAGGATAAAGAAATATTGTTCATCTGCAGACTTGAAGATTCACTGGAAGAAGTTCAAGAATTTGATCATGCCTCAGTGATATAAATCAAGATCGTGGATTTAATCAAGTGACAGAGATCTCGTCAGGGTATCATTTATTACAAGGATTTAATCTGAAGAAAATCAAAGTGTCAAAGTCAAGACATGAAGAAACGTCACGGAAGTTAGTCACTCATGAACCAGACAGTACATCAAGTGTCAACATTGAAGTGGTGGAATTGATTCATAATTTCAATGATTTTCAGAAGATATTCAGAAGATTGGTTGCTGCTCAGGATTAGTATTAATTCTCTATTAATTAATTAAGTCATATAATTTAATTAAGAAAATAAATTATATCTGCAAAGATTAATTTACTGATTAATTAAATTAATTGATTAATTAATTCTGAATTAATATTTAGAATTTTCAGAATTTTTAATTGGTTAAAATCTGTTTTAATTCCAAAAAGACAACTGATTGTATTAGTATGACAATCGGTATGACAATCAATAGTCATACCGAAAGTCATGCTAATTCAGTTGATTGTCTTACCAGAATTATTATTAGATTAAAATCACTTATTAATTCAGCAAAAACAATCTGCTTGAACTACTATGACAATCGGTATGATAATTGATTGTCATACCGAAAGTCTTGCTAGTTCATTTTGATTGTCTTGCTAGTTCTAAGGATAGTCCTACCGATTGTCTTGCTGAGCTCAGGATTGTCTTGCCAGGTCAATTCTATTCTGTTGATTAATAAGAAGCAGACAAGCAGCAGTTAAAAAAAAAACCAACTCAATCATCCAACATACAGAACCCGAGAACAAAAGAAAAAGAAGCAGAACAATATTACATTCTTCTCTGCAAACTTCAAGATCAATTTCTAGATTGTAAAGTTAAATCCAATCAACTAGAAATCTTTATCTTGTTCTTGTGTAACAATCTAGCGGATCAAAATCCCTAGAACTTAATCTCAAATCGCGTTTAGCATTTGATTCTAATTATTGTAAAAATAGAAAAAGTTCATGTCGAATTTATTCTAGATTTGTGATAATTGATTTGAGATTAATACCTTGTAATCGATACAGTTGTTGTAACACCTTTCAA